>NC_141219.1:24801388-25033888 GCF_054856515.1 Filicampus tigris
CTGTACAAAAAATATTTTGTCAACATTTTGGAAATTGTTATATTGGATAAATTGTCATTGAGATAATGGATAAAATCTTTAAATGTTTTCAAGGGGGGGTGTACTCATATATGTTGAGCACTTACCCCATTATCAACACTTCGGCTTGGTCAATAATTTGTAAAAATAACACACACCAGTGTAGACTGACCAATAGTGTATATTTGTGAAAAAATATGAATATATCCACTAATATATCCTGGAGGCTGCTGAAAAGGCTTCACGGTGGCTCTGGCTAAGGAGGGGGGGACACGTGGCGTGGTGCGCTACCTGGACACGAGTTAGGGCCTCATCACCTGGGTCGCCCGGGTGAGGGTGTTTTATGTAAGACCCGAAACAAATTACATCCATACTGTGGAAGATTATTTTTACCTGCTTTGCTATGATCTGCTGTCACAGTGAACATGAAATCCCTGTCTGCTCAGCTCCTAATAGCAAAAACTAAGCCCCTGTGTTGGGGCTTACGACGCTTGATGGAGTCTTTAGAAACAACCCTGACAGACAGGGGAGGTCACAACTTTAGGCTACCTTGATCCTTGTTACCCGACTATTCAATATTGGTGAGAGATTTGAAGACAGGAATCCACTACATCCGCCTATTATATTTTACATTTCCCGCTTTGCCTCTCTCTGCCTACATATATAGCTATGATGTAATTTGAAATAAGCGGGGGGTGACTAACACGGGCGTCTGTAGAGAAGGTCAGGCACTGGCAGCAATTAAAGTCACTTGTCTGCCATATCAAGTGCTTGATGAGCTACAACGCAATAAAAAACACTTGTCCTGTGTGGCCCACTGCTAATTGTCTAGCACAGATATGTTGCAATGCTGAAGTGTTCTTCAGTCTTAGTAAATGGAAAAAAGGCATTGCTTATCTCTGTGAAAATTTGGTTGAACTATTGGCAGCACAGTGGAAGAGTGGTTTGTACTGCCCCATCGCACATAATGTTCTGGGTTCAACTGTGTTGGTTCAGGACTTTCCATGTGGAGCTCATATGTTCTCCTGGTTTGTATGGGTTATCTCAGGTTGAGGCTGCACGATTTTGGAAAAAAAACGAGTTGTGATTTTTCAGACCAATATTGCAATATATCAATCTATTAATATTCATTGTAATAATATTGCAATATTAATATTAAACACAATACATGAAAATGCCCCAACTGTGAGACAGTTTAGTTTCAGACAAGTAACTTTATCACTATTATAACAATGCAATTCTCTAATGTGACTACAGGCAGTCCTCGTATTACAATCTACGTGACCTACGACGTTTCGACTTTACGACGCCCGTGCCTCCTCCTCCAGGGCATGCATGCGGGCCCGGCAGCTGGGAGCCATACACGCGTTGAGCAAGCGAGCAGCGGAACTTTGTTCAAATAAATGACCTGTCGACTCAGTACAACTCTTTACAATAAAATGATATTATGCATGATAATCCGATTAAACACCTCCGGATGGAGGCTGGACAAGACTGGGAGAGTACGGCTTGGTGTGACAGGGGGAGCACGGTTTGACATGATTGAGACGAAACATAATTATACCAACAAGACTTCACACCCGCGAAGACACAGACAGACTAGGACAGCAAAGACACTGACAATGACCCGACAATGGCTGAACGAAAACTAGGAACTTAAACAGGCATACTCACGAAACGAGAAACGCCTGGACAAGACACACAAGTTAGGAGGTAGCTGATTGGCTAACACTAGGGAGTGGAAGGCACACAGGTGGACACAATAATCATGATGAGACAGACAGAAACACTGAGCAAAACGTGAAACTAAAGAAAACCAAAACAACAACAGACCAAACATGACAAGGTCTAGGCTGTTTTGAGATTACAATTTACAATAGTTACATGTTCAGAATAATAACACAGAAGGGACTATTTTTTCATTTTTTGGCAGCATCATGAAAGTCCAACGAGACAAAGTGAACCATAAATAACGGAATGTAAACAATCTCTTCAAGTATCAAGTGTAAACGGTTAAACAGGTAAAAATTTCACACTGTTATGCACTTATTTTAAGTAAACAAATCTTTAAAACTCATATAAGAATACTCATGACAAAACACTCTTCTCACTTGTATAAACAGTACAAAACTTATACTACTTTTTCTATGAATTATACTGCACGCATTTTTGTAAAGACAAGCTCGATTTACACACTAGATGAACTGGTATTTAGGGGAATCATATGCTTGACGATATAATGAGTTATAGCGCTCGTAATTTCTTTGTGCCTATGCGAACCTTTTTCATAAGGCGTGACTAACATGTCATCGCGAACAGCAGCAGTGTTAGCTGCTTAGCATGTGAATGGCCAATAGTAGTTTCCTCCCATTCTTCTGTCTTTTTCAAACCTGTTTGACAGGCTTCATACTGAAGTCGGTGGTGTTTTTATTAAGCGTTGATAGAAGTTGGTTCGGTTGCCTCTGGATCTGGCTACTGGCTGAGAGCAAATTTTGCATCTGGCACTTTTTATTTTGATCCGCATTTTTGTTGCATCTGAAGTACGTCCAAATAGTAGACGTACCGCCCTTCTTCGGCACAAGCTTCTCCCTTCTCCTCCTCTGTAGCGGCAGACGTTCTTTCTTCCATTACATCCACTTGGGTACACGGCAGTCACAGCAAAGCTCAACTGAATTGGTTGCCAGCCAATCGCAGGGCACACAGAGGCAAACATCCGCACTCACAATCACACCTAGGGGCAATTTTGAGAGTTCAATCAACTTACCATGCATGTTTTTGGAATGTGGGAGGAAACCGGAGTACCTGGAGAAAACCCACACAGGCACGGGGAGAACATGCAAACTCCACACAGGGAGGCCGGAGCCGGGATCGAACCCACGACCTCTGAACTGTGAGGCGGACGTGCTAACCAGTCGACCACCTCCAGCAAAGTCATACAAGTTCTAATTTATAAAATAATTTCTGGGGGAAAAAAAAATGCATCAAAGGCTAAATATCAACAAATATCATCTGAATGACTGACTGCTTTTTCTTTGGTTTGTAACAGGGTTCCCACACGTCCTGGAAAACGATTGATTAATTTTACAGTCATGGAAAACACATGAGAAAATGTAGGTGAATGCAAATGGGTTGAACAGCCTTCAATGGCCAACATTGAGCTTTTCTGTTTCACCTCTGCTTCGAGCCAGCACAGTGAACCCACACGACGCTACCAACCAATCAGTTTGCATATTTCCTTATTACAGTTCTTGCCCAATGTTTCCATATGAATTTATTCATACTAGATTTACCGACTTTTCAGACCCAAGTAAGGATTTTTTTTTTTTCCAAAGTTTTTCCAGTTCTACAGTTGTCCTGTAGTACTGTATATCAAATGTGAGGGTTTTCTCCCTTAGTCTGTCCCATCTGTTAAGTGACAGAGAGGTGTAATGGGCGTGCTGTCGCTTTTGGCTGTGCGCTCTGAGATGAAATACATCTCTGGTTTCAATAGAGCTGCAGCGACATGATGACGGCTTTGAGATAGCGACGGGTAACATGTAGTCTGACTACACTACTGACTGTAGTCTGGAAATGTACAAAATACAACTTATATTATTCTGTGGCAATTATACAATAATGGCCAGTAAGCATATGCAACTATGTAAACGGTAAGAGTAACTCATTCGAAGCACAGAGGGGGCGGAGCAACACTCATATATGATGTAAATTTATAACTAGGTAAGCCAGTGACAAATAGAGTCAACTCAAGTCCGTCTGTGATCTGGGCACTCACTCTTCCCTGTCTGGGTGAAATGGGAAGCTAGCGGTAGACTGGAGCGAGTGCTGCCAGGCCCTGAGCCAGCCAGACTCTGTCTCTCGTCACGCCCCAGGTTCTACAATAAGGTTGAAATGGCACAAATATAGTTATCTGTGGTCTGACAGGAGAGGACGTGGTTACGTTGCCGCTACTGCTGGGTTGAGCACTCCGGAGTGGATCAAAAGCGTGAGACTCATCAAGTTATCGCATGCTGTGTGTGCAAATGCTTTTGCATATTGGTAGTGTCTTCTCTTCGACAAAATAGTACTTTGCATAATACAAGTATCGCAAGTTGCCCTGTTACCCTTTCTTGTAAAATGTAAACAAACCTTTGAGCGAGCATTTGACGCCATGCTTCTTGCTAGCCACGTTAGTAAATAACGTGTCGTGTTGATGTTGGAAGCAACTATGTAAATGGCAATAAAAAATTACATAAGGCAAGCCAAAATGTCGAAAAGACAAGCCAAGCTTACCGGCACGCCACCACATGGGGCAACTTCAAAATTAAAGCCTAATAAGGCTATTGCAGCCTTTGCATTGGTGGTATGTTACATATAGAGTATGTTTGCAGCATGTCTAAATGATGGTGCACACCTCAAATAAAGTGTTACCTGACGCAGAAAAATATCCTCTATAGAATTTTTTTATTTGAGGTACCCGAAATATTGAAGGAGACGTATGAGTATCACAAAGTGCAAGAGAGAAATAGAACAAGCGAGGGCTCATGTGAAGTCCCGGTGGGCCCCTAAAAAGTCTCAGTGTCCTGAAATTCCTTTCTACCCGTCGAGACGTCCAACCAATAAAACCGAGTGAGGTGAACTAGGGTTAGGGTTAGGCTGTCAAACCAGCCTGCGGTAGGAAGTTTCGTACAGGTAGGACATTTTGGCAGAACACCAGTATGCTAGGCTAAAATTGGGAAGTGCTGGTACTCTGTACCGCTGCGTACCGGCCCACTTACAGCACATGCAACAACAACTTGAAAGTAAGCATGGCAAACGATTGTCTACACTTTAGTCAGAGCTATGTGTTTAAATGCAATCTTGATGGCTGTAGTCTATTTTGGGGGATGGACTGCGCTGGTTGGATGTTTGTGAGGATGTTCATTCGTCTGTGTTACCCCTGAACAGGGCTGAGAATATTTATTTATTATATTTATTTATATTGTCATAAGTGATCATCATATTGGCCAATTTAATTCAGTACTTTATAATCAACCAAGGGGTAGAAAAAAACGAATTTAAGTACATTATATCATCAAGCTAATTAGCTAAAGTCGATTAAGCTACAAAATAATGTCAGTCTTTGGGGGGTGGAATTATTGTCTTTTATGGGAGCCACGGTAGCTCTGTGTATAAGCTGTTAAATTGTGGCCCACACATCAGCGCAATTAAACCCATCAGAGGAATAGAGGCTTTCTGGTTGAATTCACAATGTTAATTAGCCGGCTGGGCTTTTTTTGAAATAAGTTATTGCAATGCTTTATCTTACGCTCTGGCTGAGTGATTGTCGTAAAGACTGTAGCCTCGCTCTCTCTGCCTTCCTATCATAGTCCACGTGTGGCTTTAACTAGCAAAAATAATTGCAAGAAAGTGTGTAACTAATGATTTCCACAAAGCCGCCACCGCATATTATGTGTGGCTGTTTTAAAATGCAAATATCAGCTTGTTTATTCAAGAGGCATAAATTCCAACTTGCAAAGCTTGTATCATTTTGAACCTACAGAGTTTAGTTTCTCCCTTGTGGACAATTTTATTGATGACATCCACATGCCCTAAATAGTAGTGCTCATATGTTTGTCTAGGTTTTAATTTTTTTTTTTTGTGTAGTAAGAGTAACTCATTCGAAGCAATATGTCAGCACATCTGCCAACTGCATGTGGCTTTTGTATTAGACATAAAAATCGGTAAATAAATAATATTTGCAAAATTGAGTTAGAATGACATAATGCAATCAAAAGCAATAATCTGGTGTTAATCCAGTGAGTTCTTGCTTGATGATACATCTCCAAGGAGCAAGTGAATGAAGGTTCTTCACAATTTGCTTCACTTTTCCACATTTAGCTGCGGCGTTGATGTACTCAAAAAGACATATTTGTATTTGTAATGTAAAAGTTGTCTCTGATAATGCTGTTGTGCAAAGGGTGCCATTCAAGATGGGAGCGGCAGTGCTACGTGAATATATGGAGCAAAGTAAGTGCTGCCTGTAGTCCCACCTCCCATGCATTTCATGTGCCCCCTTAAGGCTGTGGTCTGGTGACGGGTCCGGGCTGCCATTAACGCTTAATTAGCCCTGCTATTTTTCTACATATGACATCATTACTCTGCCCTGCATGTGCCCAGAGCTCCGTTTGAGCCATGTGCTTTCTATTCTAGAATGAATTCCTTACCCACAAGAAGTACGTATGCAAGCGCAGGTCTTGGGATGGCCTCGGACTAGAATGAACCCTGCTGGTCACAGCAACCTACATGTTGCATATTCATCTTATTAAATGTACTCAACTTAATAAAGCGACAAGTTACAACCTACACGTTGCGTAGCGCACACATTCATTTTCTTTCCTTTTCTACGGGATATTGCAGTGATAACACATCTTTGTATTACGCCACTATGCCAGGGAAATACAATGAAGAGAAAGACAGCAGATAGGGTTTGTTTTTCGTCGTGGTAGCAATAAGAAGCCAGCTGAGATGCAGGAGACTGACAGACGGAGAAACGTAGTTTGACAGTTTCTCTCATACCTGAGAGAGTGGAACGCTTCCTCACCCTAGTTCAAGTGGACATCCAGGTAACTCTGTCCCACTCGTGTTGTTTATCATCTTCCGGTTGATATGAAAATTATAATGTAGACGTTATATCGTAATGGATATATACAGTATATTGTTGTAGAGGATGACATATTTAGCAAGACTGACATACTGTATAGTATGCTAACGCTGGTTGAAGGTGCAAATTGACTTTGTGGATCAGTGAAAACATATGTTATCACTCCAATGTATGTTGTGACTGAGTAAGATATGACTTAAATCATGAGCACAGAGGGGGCGGAGCATTCTCGATGGGACCTTATGAAAGTGACTTTACCACGGTACCGGGCTGCGGCAAACGCCCCCCAGTGACGGTGAAGGCAATTCTCCGTCGCGTAACGCAAATACAGAATTAAATGCCCTGTAATATTATTGGCTTTATTTTTTCCGAGTAGTCACTGAAGTGCACACGAATGTGATTGGCTCATATTACGGGTGAGTGATATGTTCTGTTGTTTTATGTGAGATGCAGTAGTTGATATAGAGAAGTTTAATAAAGCAGTACAGTTAGCAGCACGTCGCGTGTTAGATTGTCTGACTTTATTAACATAAAACAAGACATGCACAAGCTAGCATCTCCGTCACGTAACGCTAATTAATCGCTAGCAAATGAGTAAAACATACAGACGTATTGGGCACCACTCGCACCCACGAAATGAAATTAACTTTTTTTTTATTTTGGCAAATGGCTGCAATGACACAGAAGTGAAATTTTTAAAGGGGTCTGAATACTTTCCGTACCCACTGTATGTAAAAATATAAGTGAGGCTACCATCATTGAAAAAAAAAAAAAAAAAAGGAATGACATAGCACTATATGTCTGAATGGATGTTGGTGGATGGAGATCAGTTTCAATGCAGTCAACACATAGACAACCGCAGCCAGTATAATGTCAGCCTGGGATCCACAGCATCTTAGCAAAAGCACACCACTGACAGCTGCAAAAACACCATGCTGTGCCAGGAATACAAGGAAAATCCCATTGAGTGTTTGTTTATCCCTCATCAATGCCTTCCAATATTTTCTGTGGAAGCAAAATCTCAGAGCTTTAATTGTTCTTGGCATGTCATGATTGCTGTTGACATGAAACCAGCTTTATAAAATCCCTGGTAAAGGTATTTATCTTTCATGGTTGACGCTTGAAACCGGTTCTTACCTGTTAGTTGGCCACAGTGTCACTTAAGATCGGTAAGTGTGATTCCTGTAATTATTTCACTTATTTTTTAATCTGGTAAAACAGAGTTGGGGGGGAAGGTGTGATTTGGAGCATCAGAGTCCTTCATTCATTCATTATCCATACCGCTTATCCTCACAAGGGTCGCGGGCGTGTTGGAGCCTATCCCAGCTGTCTTCGGGCAGTAGGCGGGGGACACCCTGAATTGGTTGCCAGCCAATCGCAGGACACAGAGACAAACATCCGCACTCACAATCACACCTAGGGGCAATTTAGAGTGTCCAATCAACTTACCATGCATGTTTTTGGTATGTGGGAGGAAACCGGAGTACCCGGAGGAAACCCAAGCAGGCACGGGGAGAACATGCAAACTCCACACAGGGAGGCCGGAGCCAGGATTGAACCCATGACCTCTGAACTCTGAGGCGGACGTGCTAACCAGTCGACCACCGTGCCGCTTAGCATCAGTGTCATTAAAACAAAATAATAAGATGGCAATTTAGGGCTTGGAACAAACAACGGCAAATTAGCATAATTCATTTTGTCATATTGTAAATACATAGATCTGCTTTTTGCGTGAATGAGGGGTTTGTCCCGTTGTAATCTACAAGTATTTATAATACTGCATTTGTTTGTTAGTGGTGCTCTTCGGTAGATGGTGCCTGCCTACTTGGTTGAAAGAATTCCTTTATTTCTTTATTCTACATTTAAATTCATGTACTACAAACTGATACGTTGATGAGTTCAGTGCCTCTCGGTGTCTAAAGACAAAACTACAAGGGATTTTATTCTGGCTTTCCTGTTAAAATCGCCGATGGGGAAAGGTACATGAATAAATCCGAAACGTGTGTGGTGGGTGCCTATATTGCAGGTAGCACATTTAACATGCACGGCATCATCTGACTGTGAATGTTTTTTAGACAAGGAAGCAAGCAGTCTTTTTAGCCTAAAATGTCAAACCTAAACCTAAATAGCGAGATTTGTCATATTGTAGCGTCTTCCAGTTTCCTGAGTTTAATTATCACGTTTTTATTAATGCAAGTACACCTGCTCTTCTTCGTTATCCGCTGCTCCTCTCACTTGCCGTACGATGCATTCATGAACCTCGGGAACATCACAACTCGGCAACGCACAAATCCGACCTCAACACAGATAATTCGTTACATATGCTGTTGAACATTCAAAGATTTCAATGCCTAAAACGTGTATACAATTTCATAAAGACTTTTTTAAGTTACTGTATTTTTGTCATTGTTTCTACAGTTTTAATATAGTCAGCAATAACTGTAACTGTTATGTATTTTTTTCACCATAAAAAGTGTATACATGTACTGTAATGACAACTTGTCTTTAACTTGAATACTTAGATGTGTCATAGACTGTTGCTGCTGAGTGTTTAGTGATTTCAGTGTCTTGATAATTTACAAAACTAAGAGATCTTTATTGTTGGTGTATTCTTTATTCTAGTGTAATTTCTTAGAATATCAGCCGATTGGTTCACTTTTATTTTTTTTTTCAAAAGAAATGTTCCGTTTACTTGTCCTCTTTTCAAAATAAACATATTTTTAAAAAATCCAATCAGGTTTTTGAAATTTCTGGGGATGTGGCTAAAACCAAGCCCTGGCTACAGACAAAAAAAAAACAAACTCTTTGTGTTACGGTAGTGACATGAAAAATTGGGACAGGTTTTTTTACATAAAACCTTCTAATTCGAAAAAAATCGACAAACTCAATGTAAATCTTTCACCATACATTTAAAAGTGACCAAAATGCTCTATTAAAATAAAATATTTTTAAAACTGGCAAAATCATCTACATTTCATTTTCATAAATTGAAATTTAGGAGTTAGAGATTGGGGCAGCCACCTCCCAATAGGAAGTGACATATAAAAGATGACTTTTTATATCTTCAGTTTGATAGTATATCAATGAAGGCCTTGTGATAAAATAGATCATGACAATATATTACTAAATATCCCAGGTCTGAACACATTGTTTTGTATATATTTGTATATATATATATATATATATATATATACAAATGATCTGGCGGGTTTGTAAAAAAATTACATATTTTTTTATTTAATCATTTAAAAATATGGTATTGCCTCAATTAAAATCATGCTTCACCTAGTGCATTTGTACAGTTTGCTTCTCTTCAGGCTACCAGCTTAATTAACAGGCTAATTAGATGGTTTGCTTACAGCTTGTGTGTGTTCCAGTGGTCTGAGCTTTTCTCTTTTTTTTTGTTCAAATTGTTTTTGTGTTTGTGTGTTTCTGTTCGCTCTACTAATGTGTGCCTAATGGGTGCCTGTGTGGTATGCTGTCAAATAATCCTACTCACGAAAATGTTTCACAAGTAGGCTACAGGGTTTGCCACGGTCACTTTTTTTTATTTTGAACCTGCATGAATCTTTGTTTCTCTTCTTTCTCGTCTCTAGTACTGAATCTGTAATGTAGTATCTACAATGACTTTCATATGACAGCCTGCCAAAGTGTTTTGTTAAAGTATTCTACAGACAGTGCTGTGTAATAAAACACAGCTGTGTTGTGCTGTGTGTCTAAACAATGCCTCGGATAAAAATGTGGTTTTGATTTTGACTAGTGACATTACTGAACAGGTTTTGGTGACATTCATAAAGACATCCGTCAGTCGGTAAAAAGTAAGTGAGTGTGTATAGTTCGATATTTATCAGAATGCCTTGTTTTAACTATCCATCCATCCATCCATTATCTGATCCGCTTTTCCTCACAAGGGTCGAGGGCGTGCTGGAGCCTATCCCAGCTGTCATCGGACAGTAGGAGGCGCACACCCTGAACTGGTTGCCAGCCAATCGCAGGGCACACAGAGACAAACAAACAACCGCACTCACAATCTCACCTAGGGGAAGTTTAGAGTGATCAATCAACCTACCATGCATGTTTTTGGAATGTCGGAGGAAACTGGAGTACCCGGAGAAAACCCATGCAGGCACGGGGAGAACATGCAAATTCCACACAGGAAGGCCTGGGCCGGAATCGAACCCACGACCTCTGAACTGAGGCGGACATGCTAACCACTCGACCACTGTGCCGCTCAAGAGAACATATACTTGAAACAAATATGCTTGGGTTGACTTCCCCTTCAAAGCAAATGAGATGAGCCCCTTTGACGCCCACAACGGTTCAAACCGACCTTTTTAAAATGTGCCTGTTTGCTCATGCAAAATTACCAACTCCAAAATTACCAACCGTTCTAACACGCCTCTGCCCAGTTTTACCTAGGATGCTGTGCCAGATTTGAGCCCGTCACGAAAACAGAGCCCCCTAATTTATCCATGGGTGTGAATGTCAATTATTGTTTGTCTATATCACAGATGTCAATTTCAAGGCCTGGGGGCCAAATCTGGGCCACCACATCATTTTTTGTGGCCTGCAAAAGCAAAAAAAGCATGTCAACTTCCATGAGGCTTGATTAAATCTGTACCAAAATTTTAAATAGTCTTATGCAATCAATAATAATGTAGAGATATTGCAAGCTTTTTCTTCTTGCATTATCACAGTAACTTGGACAATAGTTGAAGAAACTATTTTTCTTCACTTCTGATTTCAAAACTAGTTATCCATCAATTCATTGTGTACTGTATATGTATTAATATGAGGCGGTGATTAAACAATATGGTTTTACAGTCATAACGCCCCTCCGAGGGAAACTTTAACTACAATGTGGCCCATGACATTAATGGGTTTGAGTCCCTGGTCTATATATTCCCTGTCATTAAGTGATCACCAGTCCTGATTGTACCCTACCCCCGAGGACAAGCACTACAGAAAATGGTCAAAGAAATGGAAAAGGGACAGTTGCTGCTTAAGTTCCCTTGAGCAAAGGACCTAAATGCCTGATGTGCTCCAGTCGCTAATTGTGTGGCACGACATCTAAGCATGGACAGGGGATCCTAGGTTTATCACAAACTTAGTGAGTAACTGTATAGGATAAAAACACTTCCAGACTAAACATATAAAGCAATCAACTCAAAATAAGTAAGGCAGTAACTAAGTTTGTGTTGCCACGCATTGTTTGCTTTTTCAAAATCTCATGCCATAAATATACCACACATAAAATGTAAATTCATGACAGTTGTGTCATTAAGTTGGGCTGAACGTTTAATTGAATTTGTAATATAATCCCGATTTGAGAAAGCACAATTTTGTAATTGCGAAGGCTGTAGTTAAATGGTTGTTGGAATGTTTTGTAGGTCTGGAGTCCATAAGCCCAATTAGCAATTTACAAAACAACTACTTACTCAACGCGTGTTCGTTTTATCTTTCAAGAAGGTATCCAATATAAATAAATTCTCACACAAATCGATTGAATTTTCTCGTCAGTTTTTCTTTACCAATTCTGAAGTTCAGGAATCATACAATAAGCAGATCTGGGCAGCTTTTCCATCCTCGCGAATTCTCTCACCCGAAACGGGCGAGGGCAGAAAAGGGGCGCGGTCTAACATGCAGCCCTCACATTTATGCTGTCTTCAAAATCTAAACATAATGTGGGTTGGTCTCCTCCCTGGCTGGCCCTGCCTATGGGGCAGACAATTCACGGACAATTATGCTGGTCCCGGACTCAGATCAGGCACGCTGACTCTGAGACTTTGAACTGATTATCCCAATTTGGTTTTTGGTTAACCTGTTGGCTAATATAAAGCCATTCATATAGATTCAGATCCTTCATGGTCATTACTTTATTTACAGCGGAGGCGAGAGGAGGATTCACCACACGCTAAGCTAATGCTGCCGCAGCTACGGCATATGCTTGATACTTTTCAACTCGCATGGTCAAAACTTCCCGCGTGGGAAAAAATACCCTCAACATGTACGTGTGTTGTCTAATTTGTGATGTTTTAGCTGCCGTCGTATGCTGGAGCTCGTGTGTGAGAAAGTGTCTGTATCCTTATGTTTACACCACAACTGTGTGGGTGAATTATGTTGTCGTGGTGAACGCTTACCAAATTCTACATCAAATATTTAGTAAGTTTATACCTCTAATTGTAATAGTCTTACATGTGAATTAATGCTTCATTTGCCTTTACCTCAGTATCATATATAAACATGAATGATGATATTGTTTCTTACATGCCTTCACGATTCTTAATACTAAAAAGAGGTCAAAATAAATAATTGGTAAAGTATTAATGATTACATTTCTTCAGTTACTTGAAACAAAAACAGATAACTGAAGTCAATGTAAAACAATGTCAGGATGTAAGATGTTATTACCAACGTTAGTGAATTTTGCCCCCACCAGATGGCAGTACTAACAACAAATACTGCTCACTTCACCATCACCTGTAATAGTGAAATTGATTTTGCCTGTAGTTTGGGGATCTTTTTGATTAAAAAAAAAAAAATCATCATTTTGATTTCTGTAGCTCTATGTCCAAATGGATTGACTGGGGGAAAAAAATCTTCTCAGTGCTGACTCCATCCATGAAAACAAGAAAAATGAGCTGGTTGTTTTAGCCCAGAGCAACTACATGGACACAGTCTGTCGGTTTTACACTTGAATGCTAGACACTGATTAACCCGTTTGCAAGCATTTACGACCTGCTCCAGATGATGATAATGGCAGACCTATGGACAGTGAACTCAAAGACTGTAAACACTTAACCTGAGCTCAAACAAACACGGGCTAATGTTTCACACAGTTGAAAACAATTCCTCTTAATCCAGTCCTTCCACAAAATTTCCGGTTCCAGTCAGGTGAAGACTCAAATCAGAGAATTTCCTTTCTTTGAACTGTTTTCTTGTCAAACAAAGGAGTTTACAGATGCCTTTACATTGCACATTTGCTCCTCCAAAAAGCTTCCAATGGAAAAGCCATCCAAGCATTTTTAATTACTGACTCACAAAACGTGCGCACACCTCCACATGTGCAATCCCTCCAAAGACAAACAAAGAGCACAAAAACATTGACTCAGTGACTAAATGTTTAACTTGTGCGAAAAGATGCCATCAGCCAACAACCCTCCGTCTTCCCCTTTTTATCTGGGCCACAACCTGAGGGCTTCTGGCCTTATTGCCCAGACACTGTTCCCCTACTGTTGTCCTAATACTAGTCAAACATTATTTTGAATGGCCAAACTCAATAGTGTTCAGCCCAGCAGTGTAAATATTAGCCGAGCACACAGAGAGGCTGGAGTTGCTATGCGTGTATCTGTATACCAAGTGGCGTTTCTCTGTCAGCACAGTACACAGCGGCAACAAAGCTGGTGGAGGCACAAAGAAAAGGGTGCAAGAAACAAAGAAAAGGGAATTCAGGCTCTTTCTGGCCGGTGGTGCTTCCTTGTTTGACAAAGATTGACATACCATCTGTTGTTAGTGGGGGTGCAGGTGGTGGGGGAGGGGGTTTTGCCATGGCATTTTGTATCTTACATCCCTCATTGCGACAAATCAGTGCAACTGCTTTATATGGTCATCTCCCCAATATGCTCATAAACAGAGCTGGGCATTTCAGCAAAATTTCCCGGTGCGCCTGCAGCCGGGGTACCCTTCCGCCATCCGTCTATCCGACTTTTTGTTCGGCCGGAACAAATAGTAATCGCCTATAGGCTGGTCATTTTAAAGGGGCTTCCATTTGCATTTCTGTCTACAAACTTTGACCAAGTACCAGACGCGATCGGGCTACCTCTTGTCGGACGGTTGTGTTTCACGAATTGCTCTTACTCTTTTTGCAAGAAATCTTGCTCTTTGTAGTACTCGAAGTACTTGTAGGCACGGCACCTTTGCCATAGCGAGCCTAACTTGAATACATTGATTTCTCTGCGCCATTTTCGCCCTTTTTCTGTCTCTACGGTGGAAATGACACAGTGTGTATATAGACACACAAATCGGAAATACACTATATACAAGCTAAACTCAGAGAAGCAGCACTGTGGCACACATTTGGAGTGTGGAGTAAACCGGCTGCTTTATTCCTGTGGTGAGTGACATGAGTACAATGTGTTTTATTGACGGTAGAAAGTAACGAGCGGAAATGACGTCTATTTTCATCACGGTGTTGTTTAAATCGGGTTATTGAAATGCGGGAGGAACGCTGTCCGCTCGCGCAGATTATTCCGAACGTTTCAGAAACCGGAATTTTGATCTGAACCCGAATATTGACCGCATGTAAACGTAGTCTCTACTGTCAATGTCTAACGTTTTCTGTAGCACAAATCTTTGCACTCTTTACTAAAACACTGCCTTTCGACTGTTGTTCTATTCCAACCTATCAGGTCCATGATGCTAAAAACAAAATTGGTGACAGAATTACAATTCTTTGTTCCCTCTGTCTCCCACCTTTGTGCAAAATGTGTGAAGAGGGGTGGCAGGCGTCATTCTGTGCGGACCACATTTCCAAAGAGAATACCAGATGCCAGTGGGATCATTGTAATCCTGCGTAGGCCTGTGATCTGGAACTGACGCTGAGAGATAATTGCCGCTCAAAGGGACGGCTCTGGAAATGTCTTCATCACCGGTGCCAGCCACCTTGCTGTCCATCATTGATTGTATGTACTTCTGACTGACATTCACTGAGGACAACCAAAAGCTATTCGAGAGTTGATCCGCTAACACAGAATTTCACACGGCGTGTGATACACTGTCAAAATAACACTTGTTTTTCTTCCCTTTCCTGCCCATTATCATCCTTCATCCCCTCCTCTTCCTCCTGTGTGTTCTAATCTCACTTCACACTTGCTGGCTCTGACATATGAGCGTGTTTCCCCTGAGAGAACAGAGTGAAGCTTGAGTGGCGGGCGGAAGCTTACGGTGTAGGAGACGGACTGAGTCTATTTTATAGCACACACCTCTCCTATTTGAGGCTTGGGAAAGGCAGCATATCCACCCAGCAGTGTAGAATCAACTGCCGGCGCCCAGTGCGACTCAAGGGTCCTCCAAACCTCGAATGTTGCGTTATTATGACCACTTAAGGCCATTTTGATTCTTGCTTCTGTATGAGAAAACTTAATTTAAATACGTATTTATTAGTGCTGTCAAGTGATTAATTTTGTTTAATTACAATTACAAGTTTCCATAATTGATCGCGATTAATCGTATTTTTCAACTACAATTTTTTTATGAAGCTTGGAACCGATATTTACTCGTAAAATCTTGGAATTAATTGGGGGAAAAAAGTATATTTCGATACAAAGACTGTTCTAATAGCTTTCTTTGGTCCTTGGATACGATTCTTTTCCTGTAAAATACAACAATTGAACGATACACCAAAGATGCACAACTAATATGGTATTTGAATTTGCCTGTGAAAAGTGTGTAAATTATTTTGGATTTCTCCAATGAGCCATCAAGCAACTTTTTAAAGTATATCTATGTAAAGGTCCGTCTTTGCGATAGTGACTCTTCTCTATGACTAGGTTCGCACCGCAGGTCTTAATGCTCAATTCGCATTTTTTTTCAAAAATTGTTTTTGTGTAAGCGTTCATATTACATTAAGAATGCGACCTCGGTCTTGTCTGCTGTATGAACACATGCGTCACGAAAGTGGCCCGCATGCACAGAAGAAGAGAACATGTCACTCCCAACGTTGTGTTTGTGGAAGTAAACGTGTTCCAGCGTGTCGGGGCATTTATATAGTGAAGCGATTAGGTAGAAGGTAGAAATAAATACAGTATTTGGGGAAAATCACGGGGCGTCGCTTTAATATATCATTTAATGGAGACATAACTAACGATGACGTCACGCCGATCTAGGACCACATATGAAAGCGACCCAGGTCATATTTGAAAAAAAATCGGAATTGAGCCGTTCAGACTATCATAAAAAAATCTGATACAGGTCGCATATGGGCAAAAAAATCCGATCTGGTTCGCATTTGCCTGCGGTGTGAACCTAGCCTAAGTTTGGCAGTTTGGCTGCACAGTGAGCAGAGGTCAGCTGCTACAGGAAGTAAATAAAATGGAGTTAACTCAGTTAATTTTTTAGTGCGTTATGAAATTCAAATTAATCTCCATAGTTAATGCTTTAATTTTGACAGCCCTAATATTTATATACATCTTATACACATATTGCAAATGTCATTCCGAAAAGAAAAAAATACAGTCCCCCCCCCCCCCCCCCACTCCGAAGCTTAGTTGTTGTTTTTTTTCCATACTCACAAATCTTACGGGAGGCATCTCTCTGCCAAGTGTGAAACCAGGACACATTGTTGTCATGTTAGCTGGTTAGTTAGTTAGTTTCAATTGTTCTGAATTAATTTGCTCCCCTTGTCATTTGCTCTTAATGGAACTGCAATTACGTACGTTCACAGCACAAAGGACCTTGACCAGTCTATTCGGTATGGGGATTAAGTAGCTTTGAGTGTGTTTGTTTGAGCTGCACTCTTTCACCTGTCCAAACATGGCAACGTGCAATAGAAGAACCAAAGTCAACTGAAACAAACAAAGTAGGTCAAGTGTGAAACAAAACAGTACATCCTTTTGTGGTTTTCAGGTAAAATGGATGATATTTTTCTCCTGTTCCCATGTGCTGGATTCAGTGAATTACTCCTTACTGGAAAGGTGTGTTTCATTTACTGAGTCATTCTCCCTGGGAGTCTACTCTTATGATTTTGTTTTCATTGCATGGTGAGTCTGAAATTGAATTTTAGGCCCTTATTTCCTTTGCAAATTAAGGCAAGTCATGAAAATGTCAGTATGTGCATATCATATGGTTTCAATTACTCCGTGATTAGCCCATTGTTTGGATAGATTTTAACAGCCATTGTAAAAATAACCAGTTAGTCTGTTCTGAAGGCTTTGTCTAGATTTACTGCAAAAGTGACCTATTCCCGACCACATACTTTCTATTTAATAGTTGACTCCCAATCAAATCTTGTGGGTTATAAACATAAAGTTATCGGGTGGCTTTTATGTGATACTGAAGGATTATGTAGCTTGTTGCTCACAGAATTAGAACATATGAGTAGGAAACGGCAGTGGGGCCATCATGCGAGCAAAACTATTCGTATGTGCAGCAGTGTTCTATGAGTCATAATTGTTCGTGAATATACAGAATTGTAAAAATACTTGCATTGAAATGAATTTGTGTTTTATGACAATGCTGTTATGTGTTGCGCTTTTAGATGGACTAACTGACTGTTTTAAATCACACGACCGCCAATATACACACAACATTTGAGTACGTACGTCTCTGAAAAATCGAAGTACCAGGTTCTACATGTTTTTCTTTTCCTCAGTTACTTCGGGCCAAATTCGAAATGGCTAAGTTTAATGGGACGTACATTTATTCACATGTTGCGTAATTAAGGTTATGGTGGTCATTTCATTCTTAAAAAATGTTTTGGGGCAACACAGTGTTCCAGTAAGTAGCAGAACTGTCTCACAGGTTTGTAGCGCAAATCTCTGCTCAGGCCTGTCGTGCAAAGTTTGTAATTTATTTTTCTTGTTTGGATGAGTCATCTCCGGGTACCTTACTTACTTCCACATTTCAAAATGATATAAGGAAGGTTAATCGGAAGACCTCAATTGTCAGTAGTTGTGAATGGCTGTTTGTTTATATGTGTTCTCCGATTGGCTGGCGACCAGTCCAGGGTGTATCTCTAGTGTTGAAGCTGGAAAAATAGAGACGCAATTTTCTTGCATTCTGTATGCTGTAAATAAAAACTTGAAATGTTCAACTCAAGGAACATTTAACAGGAGACAATATGTATGTTTAAGTCTCAGTTCTATTAGCCTCCAGATAACACCTTCTTAACAGAGTTGTTCATTTAACCGATTTATTTAAAAAGAGCTGGAACATTTGAATTAAACATCCTTCAGAATCTTTTTAGCTTTTATACTGACAAACGCTTGAAGGTGGAGTGCTGACAAGGCCCTTTGTTGCTTTTCAATAGTGAACTGTTCTCACCATATAAAGTATATCCATTCATTTGCTGCTTATGCTTATCATTTTTCAAGGGTCTGAGGAGCTGCAGCCTAACCCACCTTGGGGGAAAGGCAAACTACACTCTGAATTGTCAATGGCAGGGAATATGAAGAGAAGTACAACACTCACATTCATAGTGAGTAGGAAATGAACCCATGCTGTCTGACCACTACACTATCCGTGACTAATATGAAGCCCATTTGTGTGGCATTAAAAAAAAAAAAAAAATCACATTTTACTGCAAATCCATCTCGCATATAAAATGACATCATTTTACCATTTTGAGTATCAATAGTTTTCATCCGTATTATTTGGAGAATTTGAAAAATGGAAACAATCACATTATAAATAATAATCCAAGCAATGGAAAAAGAAGACACTAAAAAAATACCAAATTGCCCCTTTCCAGCTTGGATTTTCTCCAATCTGCACAACCCAATGAATAAGTGGTTCAAGAAAATGGTTGGATTTTATTTTTTTGGGTGTGAATGTGAGTGTGAATTATTGTTTGTATGCATGTACCCTGAGATTGGCTGGAGACCAGTCCTCTGCCTTTCGCTCATAGTCATCTGGGATAAGCTCCAGCGCATCTGCGACTGTAGTGAGGATAAGCAGTGCAGAAAAAGGATGGAAGGATGGATGTTTTAAACATATTGAATTTTAACAGGTAGGATAAAACAAGTTTATCACCCTTCATGCCCTTTGGACCTCATCACTAAATTTGCCCCAACACGTATACCCCCACAAACATGATGAACTGTGTAAAATGAAAGCCACCATTTTCAAGGCAAAAAATAAACTCCGGCATCACCTTTAAGTATAATGAAAACTTGAAAGATTGAATGGAATATAGAAAGATAGCCGGCGTCCAGATCCTAGTGGATTAATGATAATCCCTCCTCTAAAACCTAAGCTTGTTATGGAAGAGAAAACTAACAGGGTGAGTAAGAAATTGATTTGTCAATGTAAAATGATCTCTTGCCAAAGTGAGACACAAATTCTGCCTGTTGGTGGGCTTGGTGAAGCGAGACCAATGTTCAGCCAAGGATTAATTTGACGGTGTACAACAGTAATAGTGACAAAATGAAGGGAGGGTGACAGGCTCACTACTTGAAACACGGCATTCTGATTAATTTTGCATTTGTGGAATATAAGTTAAGCAGCAAAATGCTCTCGTTTTAAGCCATCTCTGAGGGCGGCAATTTTGTCTTCTGTTGACTGAAAATGACATCACAACTGCTCACAACGATCAATCACGACTGACCTGTTTTCTGAATCTGAGCCGTCTGAATCTGGGTGTATTGTGAGTAGATAGAATTGTTTACAACTGTTTAAGTGTCACTCAAGATAGCGCTCAGCCAGGGACATCACAAGAAGCCCCTTTATTTAATCAGTCATTCGTCTGTTGTCGTCATTAGTCTATTTTTCGCGGCGGGGCTTCGATGGCCGCGGCAAGCATGGCGAGGAACAATAGTGATTTGTCGTTGCCTGGGGGACAGATTTGAATGATGGACCTGGCTTTGAACAGGCTTCCATGGCGCAGTAAGTCCCCCTTTGTCTCTTTCTGTATCGGCCAGCTTGGGGGGCGGGGGGGATTGCGAGTGAAAGTTTAAAGTTTATTTGGAATCACTGACGGAAGCCCATTCAAAATTAGAGGCGGACTGCACTTTTCCCCCCGGACAAAAAGGGAAATGACGGGCGACGGAAGGGTACCCACGCTGCAGACGGATGACAAATAGTGGACGCTCAATTTTTAGTAAAATGCCCAGCTCATATATTTATATATAATAACGTGGTGGTTTTGACATAATTCCCCCACTGAACTAAGGACCAATTAGTATGTACTTATTACAGACATACCGATATGTTATTTTCAGGACCGATACCGATTATTAGTAGTCAAGAAGGCCTGTAACCGATATTTCGAGCCGATATTCATTTTCAGTAAAAAAAAAAAAAAACCTTTTAACTTTGTTGAAACGTCTTTAAATATGTTTAATTTACACATTTTTTCAGATTTGCATGATGTTGATTTTTTTTTTTTACTCACATTTTTGACAGTACCGGTATACATCTTTGTTGTAAAATTCTAACAAAGTTCAGGGAGCTCCCAGTGTCATCAGCATGTCTCAAGTCAAAAATTAAATGAAAACTTGAACAATAGCTCCCTATAGTTTTTTACCGTAAATAAAGTTGTCCAAAATTTCAAGATGACGGGGATGTTAAAATTTCACTTATCTTTGTTTTAATTTCAAACAAAAACAAAAGGTGCCGAATGCTTCAAGGCCCAGTGGAATCTATTATGAAGTTAACTTAAAATTTAAAAATATAGTTCCTTGAAGTTAACACAGTTTTAAATTGATTTATTATCGGCCATCAGATTTTTCAAAAAGGCCGATACCGATATTCGTCAAAATGCAGAATGTCAACATGCCAAATATTGGCGCCGATAATCGACCCGGCCAACCATCGGTCCATCCCTAATGTTTATGGTGTGCCGGACTTCCGGTTTACTTCATTATCTATCCTCCAATCCTCATGTAGTTTTGAGAAGTATGTACGATAAAGTGTTCTGTGATACACCTGCTACGACTCCCTTTCTTCAGCTCCACAATAATATCATTTTCACAAGAATCATGGCAGGGTAGTGAATGGATTTGTCCTGAAACAGTTCAGGGTGAGGAACAAGTAAACTAGTGCCTAAATAAACACAAAGCAAGCCTTTCGCCCACATCGGGAAATCGTTGTAAATGTCTTTCTTTATTTTTAAATTGTGCTTTGTCTCTTCCTGTTCCACTCGTCACTGCATTCCATGGTGACAGAAGCCACATTTGTCTGTCATCCAGTCAATAGACAGTGTTTAGCTAAGTCCTAAATAAACCAACTATGTTAAAAAGGTGCTTAAATAGTGGGACTGTACTGGTCTGATATTTTCTGGACGATGGAAAGGCAGAAAAATGAATGTTAAATTGAGCCGATCTGAACTGTACTACTTGGTGGAAACAGTACTCCCTCTTCTCTCTGACCCTGACTGGGCTGAGAAAATGGATGGATGGATGGTAATCGTCTCACTCTTTCACCCTGTCTAACCCTATTTTATACGCTTCTGGGCTTTAGCTTCCCTTTCCCAAGCTCATCACAGTTTGTCACATCATTTTGGGGTCAGTTGGTTCAGACGCTCAAAGCACGAACCCACCGCAGGTTCTAAAAACAGATGTGACAGACGTATTAAAGTGAGTGATCTGGATTGCCCCGCTCCCCTCCATCACTGTAGCCACACTACGGCACTAGGATGTCTTCCCCAGTCAAGGGACAGAAGCACCAGGGCACAAAAGGCCTTAAGGACAGGACTGTCTCATTTTGTTCCCCTTGATCAGCCAGAGCGCTCCCAAGTTGCTTTGTTTTGTGTCTCTTGTTTTGTTTGTGTCCTGGAGTTACTGTATAGTGTCACTGATGGTGTAGTGGTACACACGCCTGAGTTGTGTGCGGGCAGCGTGGGGTCGGTTCCCGCTCAGTGACAAGTCTGTGTGTGCCCTGCGACTGGCTGGCGACCAGTTCGGGGTGTAGTCTGCCTTCGCCCGTTGACGGCTGGGATAGGCTCCAGCACCTCCCTGCGACCCTGTATAGGATAAGCGGTGTGGAAAATGACACATGACGTACACGTTTTGTTGTTGTAATGTAAATTGCTTTGTTACAGCTGAGTTGTGATGTTTCCGAGGTTCATGAATGCATCGTACGGCTAGCGAGAGAAACAGCGGAGAACGAAGAACAGAGCTGTTGTACTTTGTTTTTGGCTAAAAATACTGCTTGTTTCCAAGTCTAAGAAACATTCAAAGTCGGATATTCGTTATTATGTTAGACGTGTTACCTGCAACATAGCCGACAATCTCATGTAATATGTGCACACAACTTTGGGACTTATACACGTACCTTTCCCCATCGGCGATTTTAACAGGAAAGCTAGAATGTTCCCGCAGTGTACGGGGGACCTTCGAGCTCTGGCTTCTTTGTGTATGCCATTATAATGTAATTTATCAATGCATTTATGATTTATCACGGCTTCTGGCGTCCTGGCTCCTCTTTACTTCCGCCGCCCTCCTCTCCCGTGTGCAACAGTCAATAGCGCCCGTGCGTAAGCTCGCGCTAATAAGTGGACCGAACGGAATGTTGTGCCATACCAAGGCAAGAGTTCCTGCCCCTCCCCCTCACTGCTGAACCAGGCTTGCGCCTCAGCCAGCACAGGTGGAGAGGATTCCAATCAGCCCAGCTGCAGCCATCTTCAATCAAGACGACTGCCTTCAAAAGCTGTTGAGGACAAGCAACCAGTGCTTGAACGTTGACCGGTGTGGTTAGTTTGAAGCTGTCTCGCGCTTGAATCACAAGTTTATGCTACCCAAGTTCGTTATTCCTGTAGAGCTCGTACTACTTGATCTACTACTAACCACTTCCTATCCTCTCCACCTCTACACTCCTACCGTGCTACAACCAGTGTCTCCGGCCTCATCATCGCTCCTTGTCTGCTCTCCATTGGAACCACGACTTGGACTTATATATATATATATATATATATATATATATATATATATATATATACACACGGTACCATGTTTTGAAGTAATGGACAGTGTGCAATGAATTGCGTCGCGTAACGCATGCGTCGTAGTTTACCGTTTTTCGTACAAAGACAGACGTATCAGGGGGCAGCCACAAATCTTGAGCGGGCATTGTGCTCCAGCACCTTTTACCATGTCTAACTTTCGAGGGTTGGCTGTATGATTTTTATATTCCATTTCATTATAAAATTTTCATGATAGTTTTATGGTTCACTGGACTGAAACAAATGACCTCCGAGTTACTCTGTGTAACTTGAAATGACAGACAAACAATTAAGAGAGAGGGGTTTGACCGGTGTCACTCCTCTTCAAAATGGATCAAAGCATTTCTTTCTCCTTCAACGCCCTGGTCCATGTTTGAATTGTAAATTTGTTGGCATAAGGTGAAGCTGGAGCTGCTGTTCCAAAATTATCTATTCTGTTGGAAGGGCTGCCAGGATGAGAGAGTCTTCCTCTGAGGGCTGCTGCAGTGCAACTGCTGTCTGCCTCGATCCAGCCTGATCAATGGTTCGCTCTGGTGGTGGTGCAGCTCCCTCACTGGCCCAGGGGCAAGAGGAACAAGTTGAAAAGAGATGCATTTTTCTTCACGGCTTTTAATAGGAGATCAAAGTATGTAGGATTACATGTCACATATTCTCATTTGCCAACTTCTTCAAACCTTTATTTAATGTGCTCCCTGCCTGCGATGCACATCAGCATCTGCTTCCCACTGCATCTTTAATAGTGTACGCATGAGCAACTTAACAATAAAATATTCTCATTCAGGTTTTGCAAACCTTGATTTTATTCATCGTTCACTGTTGCGACCAACCTGTACTGGTATCCCTCGGCTGTGCTTGTGTAAAGGTCCAAATGTTGCGTTGTGTTGTTTCAATAATGCTGACCTGTGCACTTTATTTCGGAGAGGAAAAAGACTGGATGAAGGAGGATGAGTGACGGACTCGTCTGGAGGAGAGAACAAGGGCTGTGGAAAGCAAACTAGCATGAAACTATCTCCCGTCATGGATAACCCAAGGCTGCGCATTTTAGTACTGGCATTTCATTTCAGGATATTTATAGCAAAAGGACGCGTTGATGAGACACACGCGACACATTTGCCCCAGAGATTGTGGTCTTGTGTGTGAAAGCGACAGAGAGAGAGAGAGTTAAATGGTGCGGAGAGAAAGTGAATTGTGGCAGGAAATGGCTTTGGCGATATGCTATTTTATTGTCTATTTCACACTTGTATGAGTTTGCTGACTGGATTGCTTGAAGCCGTTTTTAACAAGGGGCGTGTCTCGTTGAAGAATGTGATAATCTGGAAAATCTTTGAGTGCTACGTGTGCTCAAAATTATTTCAGCTAAACGTGCGCCACATCCTGATGTCACACAAGATTGTGTCAACACAATACCAGAGCTGGGCATTCCGTCTTTGTGACTGACCGGTCCGTCTATCCGTCACTGACGTTTTTTGCTGACGGTTGACAAATGACATGATTTTTTTTTTTCAAATAGACGGATTAAGCATCGATGGAAACCCCTTTAGTTCGCCATTCGTCTGCAGTGCGTTATTAGTCTCTTTTTCGAGGCGAGGCTTCGATGGGTAAAATAGTGAATTGTTGTTGCTTGGGGACAGATTTGAGTGAGGGACCAGGCTGAGAAGAGGCTTCCAAAACGCAGTGACTCACAATTTCTGTTCGAACATCGTCCAGTGAGAGGTTGGCGTAGTGAAAGTTTAGTCGGACTTGCAGACAGACGGCCATTTAAAATGACGTACGACAGACGGGTACCCACACTGCAAACGGATGACGAATAACGGATACTCAATTTTTAGTAAAATGCTCAGCTCTGCACAATACATCGCCTACATCAGGTCAGTGTAGCCACCATTTATTGGCCATTTATAGGCTTTAAGCGGAGGTCAACCCAAACATATTTTCTTTCAAGAATATGTTCTATGCAGGCCCACTAGTTGAAACAAGGCATTCTGATAAATATTGCGTTTGGGGAATAAGAGTTAATCCACCCCTTTTCAGCCATCTCAGGGGACGGCCATTTTGTGACTTCTGTGGACTGAAAGTGACATCACAACTGCTCAGGGCTCCGGTAATGACCAATCACGGCTCAGCTTCAGAAAACAGGTCAGCCCTGAGCAGTTGTGATGTCATTTTCAGTCGACAGAATTGACAAAATGGCTGCCCCCAGAAATGGCTTAAAAGGGGTGGACTCCTTTCTCTTATTCCACAAACGCAATATTTATCAGAATGCCTTGTTTCAACTAGTGGGCTTGCATAGAACATATTCTTAAAAAAATGTTTGGGTTGACTTCCCCCTTTAAGTGTTTGGAAAACACATTCTGTGACCAATACAACATGGGTGTCTTTTGATTATATGCCAGCGGGTAAATGCTGTGGTAGGCTTGAAGCAGGATAAAACATACAGTCCACAGGAACAACAATTGTTGTGATGCCTCCAAGATCAAAACAAGCATTTTCCCTCATTTTTCTTCTGTCGGGCACCATTAATTTTGTGTTTTAGGCACCATGCGTGCGTTCACATGTGTGCGCGCACTCACATTACATGGTTTTCCAATCAGAGGATGAGACGGCTGCTCAGTGCGCTTGGAGGCAGCCATCTGTCAGCCGATGCTTGCTTGCCCGCAGTGATCGAATGCTCTGTGGTCGGCCCAGTCTGCTCCACCACAGGTACAACTGTGGGAGGTCGGCCATCCCGAAAAAGCATGCCTCATTTTTTTTCTGCCACATTTCTGTGGAGCAGCTCACTCCTTTCTAAGTTACCCTCATCAATCTCACTCAGATGAGTGCTCACTCTCGTTTGACAAAAAGTAAGTTGGACTGTTGATCAGATGAGTAACTTATAAGCATTTTCAGGTAGAACTTCAACATTGGCCCATATCTGTTTTTAATTGCATTTTTGCAATATTTGGATGGCTCAGGTGAAGAATTGATCTTCCGACTTTGCAAACTTGGTTGGAGGAAGTTCTTTCACTTGTGTTTATTATCATTTAAATGTCATGCTATGCAGTGAGAATAGTACCATCATATCAAGGTGCCAAAACAACAAAAAAATGCTCATCAGATGAGAAAATAGCTCCTTCTATCAGTATCTATAGGGACATTAATCTGTATTTCATTTTCAGTTCATATGTGTGAAGGGAAGTCTCGGATGTACTCCGCCTCTTGCCCAAAAACAGCCAGGATAGGTTCCATCTCACCACGACTATCGCAGGGAAAGCAGTATACAAAATGGGTGGATGGGTTTGGATTTAAGAACCATTAGGGTGACACTGCAAAAATAATTGATACTACAAGAATAAAGTAAACATTTATTAGAATGAATAAATTATTCATCAAGAAACTGTCACTGAATCAAAATGGAAATTTCTCAATACGCTGAATAATAGAAAATGTACGACTCTAAATTTGAGCCTGTAGACACAAAGTCTTGCACTGTTTTGCATAGTCAAAATACAGTACGATACATGATGCCCGAAGATGTAACGATACCAATGTGACGTGTACTGAGGGTCCACATGTACAGCCTCATTGGTGGCAGGTGTCCCTCCTCCTCTGATGTCATCAAGATGGCAGCATAGTGCATCAGTAGTTGCTCCAAAGTGATAAATGCACCCCGCTGTGTGTGAGCCATGCCAAGCACGATTCTTCAAGATTCTCACTTGGCCCAGGGCCCAGGTGCTAATCTGATCAGAGCCATGCTAATGGCAGAAGGCAGCCCTTCTGAGCAGGCAGCTAGCCAGGCCAAGAGGCCTGCATCGGTAGTAGAGGTGACTTCCTGAGAGCTACACTCCAAATTAATTATTGAACAGCACCCAGAGCGCTGCTTTATAGCAGACTCATTTGGCTTGGTCTTCTCATTAAGAGCGTGAAACAGATGTGCAAATCTGCTATCTGCCACAGTTTGAATGTTGTTAATCTGAAAATGAAGAATGAATATGTGGCTTTGAGCTACTGTGGATATGGATCATAAACTATTTTGACTATTTTGTAGGTGACTCCCCGACCCCCAGATCTGTTGTCGTTGTGTTTGTGCACGTTCCTTGTTGGGGACCGAGCCCAGCATGCTTTGACATAGTCCACTTTATTGTCAGAGCATGATGATCTGCACTGGTGGAAGGAACTTTCTTGCGTTATGAGTCTCTGTCTGGCCTCACACGTCATTGTTCCTTTTGAAAACAATGTTGCTGACCAAGTGCTTTGGTGACATTTTCTCACTCTGTGTTTATCTGATGTTTGGCCACATTCAGTTATCAGCAGTTTCATATTGTTGTTTACTTGCCCAGACATGACTTTTATGTGTTGTCTACGGATTTCTGATTCTCTCTTGGGGTTGGATTAGGGAGACCATATTTCCTAAAAAGAGGACACTTGGCACATGACATGACATCACAACTGCTCACAACGACCAATCACGGCTTGGATTCAGAAAACAGGTCAGCCGTGATTGGTGGTTGTGAGCAGTTGTGATGTCATTTTCAGTCGACAGAAGACAAAATGGCCGCCCCTGGAGATGGCTAAAAACAAGTGCATTTTGCTGCTTAATTTATATTCTACAAACGCAAAATTAATCAGAGTTCCGTGTTTCAACTAGTGGGCCTGCAGGGAACATATTCTTGAAAAAAATATGTTTGGGTTGACTTCCGCTTTAAAGTAGGGTTGCACAATGTTGGACAAACATGCAATACTTGATATGGGTGTTAAAATGACATATTTATTATCTGATGAACGAAATCATTTTTTTTCATGCGGACAAAAAATTAAAGTATTCTTATCTAACTTTGGTTACTTGTTGACTTTAACTGTCTTCTAGTGTTGACTCATGCTCAACAACAAAGGCCCTGACCGCCGACAAAGGAGAGGCACAGCTCAGGATGTACAAGTAGTGTTTCTCACCATACACTGAAGGAAGATAAAGCTGCTGTCACACATGTGACCCTGACGCAGGTAAATGTTATCAGTCATCAACCTCAACCAACCTCTACATAAGTCCGGGGGCAATAGAGCAGAAAGATGTCTGAAGTGATCACAATCATTTGGCTTGTAGTTTCTCAAGAAGCAACCAAACACTTCCTTCAAACATGACAAACACGTTTACTGCTATACAGTATACATCTTATTTCCATTAACCAGTAAAACATTAAGAAAAGCTCCTCAAATGTGTTTTGCCTTCTAATGCCAGCTAATAATGCATTTTTCATAATTGTAATGATAATAAATTAAGGCTAAGTCTACTTTCTTTACTAAATTTAAGTTTCACGACAACTATATCAAAACAAACAATTTTATTGTACGAGCAGCGACTGAAAACATTTTACAGTTTTTCTCCATTTTACAGTTTTTCTCCATTGGTCTCATTTCTTGAAAAAGAAATGATATTCTCAAAAATGGACAAACCCCCAAACCAGATTGCAATCGTTCACAGCAGAATGGCATTTCTCATTGATTCGTCAAATTGCAAACGTCTTAGTACATGTCACAAGTGTCTCAGTGCATCTTTTCAAATGGTTCAAGCAGCCTCCAGTTAGCACAATGAGCCCACGCTTAGCACATTTTCCATATAGATCTTGCTGATTTAAACTTATTTACTGATTCTTAGTCTAATGGTTGTGCTCTCAAAAACATTTCAGCATTATTTCAGTGTGTAAGTCATCATATGCACAATAGTCTGTTCAATTGTCAAAATTAGTCAATAACATAATACCATGAACACCATATTTGAATTTCTTGGGACATTTGATAAAGCTCAGTCAGAGGACATTTTGCTTGCAAATCACAGCACAGGTGCCCCCCCCCGCCCCTTCTCCAAGATTTATTAGTTCTCTCCCTATCCTCCAATTACAGTATAACTTGGCCTGCTGGCGTTTCATGCAATCACTTGTATGCTGTCATTTTTTCCTTACATTTGTTACTCTGTTCTGTTTGAGAATTATTTGACTCTTAAATATATTGTGATTTTACAACCTTGAAGTATATGACAAAAATGTCACACTTTTAGAGGTACATTATATTGTTCAACAAAAAGGAACAATTTATTTTTCTTCAATACATATTATTTATATTAAAAAAATGGTCTGGGTCAAATAACATGGTTCCCCTTTACATTCCAGGGTAAAGTGTGTGTGTGTGTGTATGTATGTATGTATGCATATATATATATATATATATATATATATATATATATATATATATATATATATATATATATATATATATATATACAGGTATATGAATATCAATGTGTGTGTGTATATTAGTACTCTGCTTGCACTCAAGCATGACAGATCTAATCCTCAACTTCCACTGACTGATCATGAAAGAATCTAGAACATGATAATATTTACACAAGCTTCACAGCTTGTTTTGACACTGGAAAATGCCTGTGGCTGATTTCCACCTGTTGTTGTAGTTTTAAGACTTTGCTTATGATGACTGACTTTGATGACAGACGACTATTAGGCGAGTAGGAGTGAAGAGAGAAATTGCACTCAGACAGCTGAAAAACAAGTTGTGATTCTTATCTGAAACCCTCACCTGATACATGTAGTTTTGTTTGTTTTGTGTTTTGTTTTGATGTTGTCTAGAATGTCTGTCTCGACCGTTGAAACAATAATCAACTGGAACCACGTACTGTATCCAAGTTGGTGCATATTATGACCAGCACAACAATGGTTCAAGATTTTATCTGTTATCTACAATGACTTTGCTCAGACACTATGAAAAAACTCTGACACTCATAACAACAAAAGAAAAACAAAGATATGAGGGATCATGTCCCCCACCATGTACTGGGGCAAGCAGATTGCTATCAGCAGACCTGTACACAAGTAGACAGTATGTTAATGTATGGTGCCCTGCAGGCAGCAGGTGTGTCTATCCAGTGTAAGCACAGCACACGAACAAAGGGACAAATCAGAAACAGCCTTGTCCACCCAAAAACGAACTGGATTGTTCCTTTTACCACTTAAAATGGCCAAATTTTGGTTCAGAACTTGAAAAGGTATCTGGGATCCATTTTAGGAAGCAGGTTTAGTGAAAATTCAGAGTTTGCTAACCTTGAAATGAGGCCTACTCTGACTGTTCTGTTTCAAGAACTCAAATTAGAGAAAGTGGCGTAACTCTACCCGGTTTTCAGAGAGAGAGGTAACTTAAGCTCCTGGTCAGTTACTGTAGTAACAGAGGTTTTGAACCTAACCTGGTCGGGAGCAGGTTTATCCAAGTGAACCTTGAGTTTCTCTCTCCATGTCCGCCCTCTTTCAGAGCCACACACTTTCATTTCATTTCCTCATTCCTTCAGTTCGCCCGGGCGAGTTTTGTCGTCGCTGGTTCTGCCGTCTGTCATTGAAAAAAAAAACAACCACTGAGTATCTCCTATAGTACCTCTATATAAGAAGTCCATTATGCACAGTATCCCTGAAAAAAGTTTGTGCTGAATGTACTCAATTTTATTTTGTCAAGTAGTGGCATGAAATACAGTATAATCATCTGGATTAAGATACATTTTTTAAGTAGACTGTACATCTACTAAATAAATGTATCTGGATCCAGATGCGTTTTTTTGTGCAACCACTTGATGAAATAAAAGTGAGTAAATTCAACACACCATTTTTTCAGTGTAAATGGAGACAAACATGACATGTCCTTATCATAATGGTCTCGTACATGGATGAAGGTGCAGCATTACTGCGCAGAGAATTAAATGGGGGATCAGACGGTGCAGTGATGTTTTAGCATTTCCAGAAAATTCTCTTTTTGAGCAGTACGATTTCACGTGACAGTCCATCATCTACATACACTGATATAAGTTTCTGTTGAATATTTACGAAATTTTATTTCTTTAATGTGGTTGCACGAAATATAATCATCTGGATCCAGATTATTTTATTTTGTGCAACCACCTGACGAAATATAATTTTGTAAATTCAGCCATCATTTTTTTCTGTGTACCCCCATGATATTATGCCGATCAAGGTCTTAACTGCTTGAACAATGTTTTTATATATCATCAGCTGTTAATTGCGCCCCCCCCCTCCCCCAGGTGCACCTAAATGAAATGAATTAATTGGCAGAAGCAAGCTGTTTTCTTGTTAAATTCTTGTGATTGCAAAGGACTTGAAACTACCGCATATGTTGACCCAAACAGCAATGTTCTCCTATGCCCCTCCCTTGTTGCCATGGTGACTCTGCAAATCGGGGTTCCATTCATGCTGTCTTTTCATGGTTACCGTGCACGCGCTTAACTCCAGGTGAATTTACTTTGAGTTGAGTAATCAGATTGAAATCAGATGTTCTGGACCTGGAAAAACAGAGTTTCCTAGCTCAGAGTAGGTCAACCCAGAGTCCAGCTTTAGAATCAGTGTTTGATGAACCTGCTTCCTGAAATGGACCTCTGGTCAGTTGTATTAGGTCGCTAATGAGAAAAAATCTCACGCAAAGTCGACTACTTTTTGATTCAGGTTTTTTCAAATAAATGTGTTGTGATTATCATTAATATACCCGTATTTTCCGGACTATGAACCGTGACTTTTTTCCTAGATTTTGAGCCATGCGGCTTATAGTCCAGTGCGGCTATTCTGTGGATTTTTCTTCCACCGCTCGGGGCGCTATAACCGGAATGACAGTACAATTCAATACAATACATTTCCCATTAACTGAATGTGACTGCAGGTGGAGGAGTTCAACAGGCCAGGGCGCCATAGACCAGGTTATTGCATTAGGTGCTGTAGTGCTTTGATTCTATGTTTTCCTAGAGGTCCCTGAAGTGCACATGAATGCGATTGGCTGATGCTACGTCTGTTCTGTTGTTTCCATGGGAAATGCTATTGTTGATTTAGCACGTCGTGTGTTGGATTGGCTGACTTTATAAACATAAAACATGACAGGTGCATATGTAGAATGTAGTAGAACAATAGATGGTGGAGTCTGGTGGACATTAGCTGACAAACTGGAGTGGCAGTCGGCAGTGAAATGAAGATAAGTATTGTTTATTTTCTCTTGGTTCTCTTCTGTTTTAATCTGCAACGTTGCTTCAGTGTTAAAAGGCACTGTTAGGAAAAAATCTGTTTTTTTTTACAGTTCATAATCGTTCTATAAATGCAGTAAATATAAAAGTTTTCAACATAGATAGGTGCGGCTTATATAAAGGTGCGACTTATTTAAGGTTTTGTCCAAAATATTCTAAAAATAGAGTGGGTGCGGCTTATATAACGGTGCAGTTTATAGCCCGGAAAATATGGTACATTGATTGCTTGCTTGTGGGATTTTAAGAGGAAACGAAAGACTTCCACTTCTGGGTTGCAGTTTTAAGTGTACGACGGCGCTTGCATGAGCATGAATGATGGCTTGAACTGATTTTCACACTCCAGAGAAGTCCCAGACAAAGACATCGCATGCAAAGGTTTAAGGTATTTACTAAATGTTAACAGTTAACAAAACAAAATTGACAGCCACCTTTTTCCTCGTCAGTGAAATGGGCCTCCTGTGGCGTGTTCCCTGATATTACATATTTTGAACCACTAGAGGGCAGACTATGCGTGTGAGTACAATGTTACTCTGCAGGGAACACACGTGAAAAAGAAAAAATTGACTCCAGAGTTGTGCAGGAACTTAATGAAGGCGGGTTGTGGTTTCGCAGAAGAGAACACTGGTCTTTCTTTTTAAAAGAACCCAACACAACATGTCAGTCAGTACTTGACCCGGTTAGGGGCGATTACAGGGATGGACGAAAACCCACTTCTGTCCTTGCTTAGTCCGTTTTTTAAAAAAAAATTCCCGTCCTCCATCCTTTGTCCACAAATGGGCGGACTATTCTGTCCCTGGGGGGAAATGTCCATCTCTGTTGGCTACCATGCAACCCCTTCTGGTTACCAATCATCCATTTTCTGTACTACATATCCTCACTAGGTGATCTGGAACCTATCCTAGTGAACTTTGGGTGAAAAGCAGGGTACACCCTGAACTAGTCGCCAGTATGTGCCGCGGGGCACACTTAAGACTAACAACCATTCACACACACATTCACAACAATTTAGAGCAGGGGTCAACAATGTGGTCCCTGCGGGCATCAGGTAACCCCCAGGGACCACATGAGTCAATCTGGTGACCAGTAGCTGCGAAATGCTGTCTTGGTTGACAGTTGAACAGCTGTAAAAAGTCAATACACTCACCAGATATGGCAACTTCCTGGCTTCCCATCATCCAAGCCTGCTCCATTTTTGCTTGGTCCCGGCAGCTATTGGAAGCTGGCTGTGTCGTTTACCTCTCTGTCCAACAGACCGCAATGATTTGGTCCCACATTGTAACACTGGAACTGCGGCGCCAGAAAGGATCAGCTCCACTTCAGTCTGATCGCAGCATTGAGATAGTAGGAATGGATTTCACATGATTCGTAGACACTGAACCAGGAATTAGTTTTAGTTCTACTATGACGCGAACATGGGTGTGAAAGTAAACGGGGAGGAATTTGAATTGAAGACGACAAACTGAAAAAAAAACAGTCCATTTTTGTGAGAATTAAAGGATTTTAAGTGTCCTCTTGTCCAAGAAATACGGTAAGTTAATACATATGATACATATGGGCAAAAAAAATCCGATCTGGGTCGCATTTGCCTGCAGTGTGAACCTAGCCTTAGTTTTGGCCATCATGTGAATTAAAATCAACATAAACACTGTGCTGTTTTTTGTGTGAACAATGTAATTAAGATACCTCTGGAAGTGACAACACCACCCTCCGCCTTCCCACAGCCTTTGTGTCAGCTGCTCGCCTCCCACTCGTCGCTGTCACAAGCGAAGGGAGACGGCCACTGGTATTTTTAGCAAGCCAGCACTCTACGTTTGTGATAGATGTCACCTTCATGGCACTGCCTTGGAGACTCTACCAGCAATCCTGCTCCACTAACAAGCTGCAAAGTGCTCTGGATGCTTAGGGAATGGATGGGGGAAGTATGTGAGGGTTGGAGGGTGTTTGATTCCAAATTGTGTGCGGAATACAAGATAGCTGATGCTGACAACAAACAACTGTGCTTATCATGTCTTTGGATTTTTCACACCTGGTTGCTCCTTGGTTTCTTGCCTCTTAATTAATGCAACACTTTTTTTTGTTAGCTTGCTTGGTATTTGTTCCAATTTGTTAGTGTGTCATTGAAGTTGTGGATGATGGATGAAAGGAAGTGTGGATAAGACAAGGCTGACACCAGAATTTATAAGCTAGGCCTCTGTAGGTGAACATTTAAGGCTCGATACATCACTTGAGCCACTCAGCAGCAAATAATGAAATATATGGTAACATCAAAACCAGTGCAAATGATCTGAAAACCATGGGGAAAAAATGCAGTATATAAATTAATGAGCAAAACATAAACTAGCATACACAATGTAATATACATTTGGTAAACACTTTCGTGTTCGTCAAACAATAAGCACATTTTTAAGGTTAAAGTTGCAATCGGCAGGAGTTTGAGTTTCTAATTGTTACTGCCACCAGCGGCCGAAATATGAAATTGCACACTCCTTTCTTCACGTGCACCATGCACGTTCTAAATGACAATATCATCACTTCTTACCTTGGAGTAGAAAGAAAGCCATTTGTGTAATATTCTGGCACACTAGTCCACTAGTGATGACGTGATAAGGGCGCCATCGCGCAATGCGGAAATGTTGAAAATAAACGTTGGCACGCGAATGCCGAAGTGAGACCAAAGCAAAGCTTGTCTTCATTATACCATTAAATATTACATGGTGTCAGAGTTAAACGTGCTTGTCGACCTGCCGAGGCAAGATGGAAAGCACAGGTGTCCCCACGCCACGGATGGACTGGGATTCGTCTAACCTGCCTGATGCATGGAGAAAGTTTCGCCAGCATGTGGAGCTTATGTTTTCGGGTCCGCTACGCTCTAAAAGTGAGGAGGAGAAATGTAGCTACTTGCTACTTTGGGTTGGCGAGAAAGGCCGCAATGTGTTTAACACATGGACTCTTACGGCGGATGAAGAAAAACTATTGAGGACGTACTACGACAGGTTTGGAACCTACATTACGCCAAAGGCAAACCCCATCTTTGCACACTATAAATTTCACGAAAAGACGCAGAGTGATAGCGAAAGCTTTGACCAATTTGTGACAGAGCTAAGGCTGCTAGTAAAAGACTGCAACTACCCCAACAGTGAGGAGATGTGGAATTGTTTTCAGTATAAGCTCGCCAAAAGTCCGCGAAAAATTACTCTGCGACGGTCCTGAGCTCACGCTTGAAAATGCCATTGACATTGCAAGATCGCATGAGTTGTCTCAGCAGAAACTTAAAACGATGATTTCACCTGCTACAAACCCGGCTAGCCAGTCGGTGCACGCAGTGAACAGACGCACAAATAAAGCAGAACAGAGGCGCCATGGATGCAAAATGGCCAACGCAGCAGACAGTGGAGCTGGCAAAGATTGTGGTAAATGCGGACGAGGACACAGCAGCACAGAGGACTGTCCAGCAAAAGGACAACAATGCAACAAATGCAAGAAATTTAACCATTTTGCTAATGTGTGTAGGACAAATACACAGCAAAAAGTCTAAGTCTAAAAAAGTGCACACTGTGTCTGATTACACTGAAGAATCGCCGCCTGAGTTATTTATTGACAGTAAAACAAAACTAAATGCAAACGCAGCAAAAGAACCGGCATTTGCAGAGGTGGAAATAGGCAAAGCCAAGCACAAATTGAAGTTCAAAGTTGACACAGGTGCCCAGGCCAATGTAATACCAGCAGACATATTTCGCAGCATATTCTAAGATGTGGTGTTAGGTTCACCAGACAGTCACATATCAGGATACGGAGGACAGAGACTTGAAGTCAAAGGAGCTTGCAGGATAACATCTAGATACAAAGAAAAAACTATAATGTTGGACTTTGACATTGTTGATGTTAAAAATGCACCTGCTGTCTTAGGCATGAGAGCATGTCTAGATTTAAACATAGTTAAGGTGGTGCACATAATTCAATCACAGCCAGAAACAAGCACAAGCATCACCGAAGAGTTCGCAGATGTGTTCAAAGGAATTGGGCTGTTTCCTGGTGAATGTGTCCTCCACCTCAAACAGGACGAGTTCCAAAGGAGGGTAGATGAAGCATATGAGGGGCTCTAAGGGGCTCGCAGCCATTGTAGATGATATCCTGGTGTACGGTCACACCAAGGAGGAGCATGATGCAAACTTTCGTGCCGTATTGGAAAGAACAAGAGAGAGAGGAATAAAGCTGAATGTGGACAAAAGCATCATCTGTGTGACAGAGGTGAGCTATTTTGGTCACAAGCTGACACGGAAAGGCATCCGGCCTGACCCCAGCAAGATTAAGGCCATCAAAGAAATGGCTCCCCCACGCAACAAAGCCGAACTGGAGACCATATTGGGCATGGTCACTTACCTCTCCAGATTTGCCCCCAGACTGTCAGAAGCAACAGCCTCCCTCAGACAGCTGTTGAAAGAGAGCAACGAGTTTGCATGGAACTCAAATCACGACACAGCCTTTCAACATGTGAAAGATCTTCTGACGCAGGAGCCAGGCCCTGTACTTACCTACTTCCTTTACCAAAAAGGTAAAGCTGCAAGTTGATGTATCCAAATGCAGGTTGGGAGCTGTTTTACACCAGGAAGAGAAACCAGTCGCATACGCATGGAAAGCGCTGAATGACAGTGAGGAAAACTATGCTCAGATCGAAAAGGAGCTCTATGCAGTACTTTTTGGATGTAAACGTTTTCACCAATACCTGTATGGTCGTCAGGTGGTCGTGGAATCAGATCACAAACCGCTGGAGTCAATCATGCGGAAGCCCCTGGCAGCGGCTCCCCCACGACTCCAACGCATGATCCTGCAACTTCAGCGATACGACATCATGATCACACACAAGCCTGGGAAACAGATACCAGTTGCAGATACACTTTCTCGGAAGTCGATGGAATGTGAGGAGAGCCCACTGAGTGAAGGTATGGACTTACAAATACACACCGTTGCTAGCAATGCACCAGTAAGTGACAAGAAAATGACAGAAATCAGAGCTGCCACAGCCCAAGATGAGCAACTCTCAATGTTAAGGTCAGTCATCATTTCAGGATGGCCTGAGTCACACAAGAAATGTCCACCTCCTATTTCAGCATACTGGAACCACAGGGATGAGATCTCAGAGACAAATGGCATCCTGCCAAATGGAAAATGGGAACCCGCCACTGTCGTGGATTTAGCAGGCACCCAGAGGTCGTACAACATCATCACCGGAGAAGGTCAAGTGCTGAGACGCAATAGGCGTCATCTCCTAAAGGTGGAAAACAACACCGACAAAGAAACGCCAAATCATGACTCAGATCATGAGAACACTGACTCAATGACTTTAGAAGACACTGTTGCTAAACCAGCCCCCAAAATACCTTCACATTACACTACCACAAGATCAGAATAATAGCAACATATATTGGATTTTGCATTTGTATGTACCGGAATATCACATCTGTACTCGGTGCCATGAGTATCGCATTTAATCTATGTTGTCCATAAAAGTGAATGACCTAGGTAAATCAGTTTGAGTTGTTTTTACTTGGATTAATCGTCTATTTTGCAATTCATCCGTTGATCCATCCATCCGTTCCCAGGAACATTTTTAAAGTTTTAGGTCAGTTCAATCCATCCATCCATCCATCGATCCATTATCGATACCGCTTATCCTCACAAGGGTCACGGGCGTGCTGGAGCCTATCCCAGCTGTCTTCGGGCAGTAGGCGGGAGACACCCTGAATTGGTTACCAGCCATTCGCAGGGCAGACAAACAAACATTCTCACTCACAATCACACCTAGGGATAATTTAGAGTGTCCAATCAACCTACCATGCATGTTTTTGGAATGTGGGAGGAAACCGGAGTACCCGGAGAAAATCCGTGCAGGCACGGGGAGAACATGCAAACTCCACACAGGGAGGCCGAGGCCGGGATCAAACCCACGACCTCTGAACTGTGAGGCGAACGTGCTAACCAGTCGACCACCTGCAGTTCAATCCTCTAATCCAAAATGCAATAATGTTTGTCTAGTAGTCAATTGCATTGACTTCCATGCAGGCAGTGTGGGTTCAGTTTCCAATCAGTGACTGTCAAACTGTGAGTGTGAAAGATTGTCTGTCTCTGTATGTGCCGTGTGATTGATTGCTGACCGGAGTTTTGCCAAAATGTCCTACGCGTGTGAAACTTCCTACCGTAGGCTGATTTGACAGCCGAACCCTAACCCCAACCCTGACTCACCTCACTATCGTTGTTATGGGTAGGACGTCTCGACGGGGACGAAGGAATTTCAGGACGCCGGATTGACTTTGGGCTGCTTGCAGAACCCAAGTGGGACGATGACTCACAAGCTCCAGAAAATGGAGCTTCGGTGGTAAGAGTGTACGCGTGTGTGTAAATGTGTTAAAATCACATTCATAAGATGTTTAGTCTTTCATTGAGTAGCCTGAACTTTAAAATCAAATCCTAAACAAAATCAAATACTAGATTATTAGTTTAGAATGACATATATTGGTAATGAATGGAGCTACATTGATTGGCCACAACATTAGTTAAACCTTCACAAGCTAATTAAATCCAATACCAGTTGTCAAAAATAATTCTGCATTTAAATGGGGTTACAATTTTCCGTGGTGTAGAAATGAACTCTATCTTACTCATGCACCGCTGTTGCTAAATAACACCTCACATTAATCAAAAATGATCTCATATTAATAAAGTTAATATTGAAATACAGCTCTTGTATCGAAGCTTAAGTATGTGCAATTTTCCCTAATGTTGGAGCAAATCAGTGTAAAAGCCTTATGAGGGCATTTTCACGTAGACAAGTTTGCTATTTTGGTTTGTCTGTGACAGGTCGAAGTGCAAAGGGGGCAAGTCCTGTGTGTAGGGTACGCAGACATCTTCTTTACATGCATAAACCTCTCATCTTGGCACCTTACATATTAGTTTGTTATGAACAGCTTTACCCATTATTTATTGTGCAGGACCTACAGTGTTGTCCTTACTATCAGGAAATATGTGTGTAACAGCGTCCGTAAACATAGCGGCACACATTTATGAGCCTTGTGAATGTCCATACATGAGTCTGGGAGGGGCTGATCAGGAGTCAGCCACAGTGGATATACTATCTCCCTGCTGACAGGTGTCATCGGCTACAGCTGTTTGGGCGTCTTTGGGGAAGGGGAAGCAAGGGGTGCTAAGTGCCGCTGGGGGAGAGGTGAAGTAGGGAGTGGGTCGACGGGTTCAGTGGTTGATAGTAAAAATATTGGGGCGGGGTGACAACATGACCATATTGAAAGCAACTTGAAGCAATCCATGTTTCAACACCCAAGTCTCCACCTGTCATTTCCTCTTAACCCCCTTCAACCGCCTCTTACGCCCCTTCACACCACTCAAGAGGGAGATGGCTGATGGGGCATACAGTTAAAGGTCAAAAGTACCAACCTAAAATGAGGCGCGACATAACTCCGGCATGTTTGCTTGGATTAGATTTGCATTGTCAGATGATTTGAGGTGGCCCGGTGCGAGGCATTTGCACTTCCATATATAGCGCAGCATGCAGACTCCACCACAAGCCAAACGACACTGTGTCATCCACTTTCACAGCCATCATGCCCGTCTATTAAAGTGCTACACTGGTACATTTCAGCTTGACCTTGTTTAACAGTGCTGACAAGGCGGAGAGCTCAGTGAGAGAAGCCAGTGGAGCAAAGTCTCTCTGCTGCATGGCTCGACTCTTAATAATCACATTGTCATGTGACCCTTAAATCATTTGACAGGGGTGTTGTGTGCCATTACCATGCCTTTGACTTTTAGGATGAATTATAATCACATCAAATGACCCATAAGAAGCGACTCGGCTGACAAATGGTTTGGGTTTGAATCCAGGTTCCGGCCTACCTGTGTGGAATTTGCAGGTTCTACTGCGTCTCCTCCAGCTTCCTACCACATTCCAAACACATGTTACATCCGTATGTTAGTTTCAATGAACTCTAACTCAGGCTAGGCAAAGTGCGGCCCCGGGGCCACATCAGACCTGCCCACAGTCTCTGACCGGCCCGCACAGTGACCATAAAGTCAAAGTAAAAAGCAAAATGTGGTGCTTTCATTTTGATAATTGTGCTTTTAATTTATGTGCACATGTGTGTAACACTAGTACAAGCGAAGTAGCAACAAGATCTATTACTTTTGTCTGCTTTGTTGCCAATTTAGTTTTTGCTATATGTAGCGACTTTTCCGACCCCTCCAGTAGGAATTTTTCCCAAAAAAGAAACTAGCAAAACTGACAACAGTGGTCCTAATTTTAGCAACGTACATATTTTCTCCACGGTGGGGGGAAGGCGGCCAAGAAGATTTTGCCTGATAATAGCGTACTGTATGCAAATCTAGTTTCATATACTTTATGTATTCTGTGTATTACAAGTCATCACTGTATCATTATAAATCACTGCCAGTAATATTATACTTACCACATTTTTATATTTGGGAGTCTTGACTCTAGGAACAGGCTAATATGAGTTGGTGGTTGCTGTACAAAATTACTGTTATTTTTAAAGTGTGCCATATATATGCCATTTTAATGACTGTTTATGCTGACATTTTGTTCAAAAGTTGTATTTCCTAATCATAACAATACATCATCATTATTGTAGTGATTTATTGAAGAAAGATAATATGTTTTTTTTTTTTTTTTTAACACAAAAAATAATACAAAGTTGAGGTTAGCATGTTGGCTTGGCTATCGGGAAGTGTGCCACTTTCTCATGTGATGCCTTTGCAAAATTATTTGCGTACCCCTACTTTAAATTGCCCGTCGGTGTTAATGCGCATGTGAATGCGTTGTTTGTGTATGCCAGGCGAATGGCCCGTGACCAGGCCAAGGCGTACCCTTGGCTCCAGTTCAGTCGCGATCCTAAGGACGAGTGCTATAGAAAGATGGATGGATGGATGCAACCTATTTTTAGGTGAATTAGAATGGCAATGGTGTTGTGTGGAAAGTGTCTTGAATGAACTTTTAGGGTGAAAAATAAAGAGCTTGAAGCAAGAACACTTTACCTCTAATTTGGAGAAGTGGAAGCTCTCTGCCACTCTAAACATTGCACATTTACAGGAGTGCAGAAGAGAGAGAAAATAAAGTTACTGTGGGAAATAAGTGGAAGCAACGCAAGAAAAAATGCTGGTAGTGCATGTTGTGGCACTTTTCGAGCTCCTGAATAATAGTGTTCAGCAACTCGATTGCCTTTTTCAGTGGTTGATCGCCTCCAGCTTGAAGGATCCTTCATTGATATTGCGTCACATTTTTGGCATGATGAGAGTGCAAGCTTTAGTAGAACTGATCTAAATATCGATCCAAATCATAACATCTGCACAGGTTTTTAGACATTTTTTTGTACTTCACTGGTAACAGTTTGTGTAAGGCTACTTAGAACCGTACGGTGAGGGTTGTGGTATAGTATTCACACTAGGAGTGCCGGGACTTTGACACTACAAGAAGTATGAACCCGTCAATTTGATGGAATGCGCTGTAGTGCACTCTGGCAATGAGGTCATTGACTAAAATGATTTTTACTCACTGCTCGATTGTCTAATAAAGGTATTTTGTTTATTCAAATTCTGTTGCGAGTATAATTTAATGTATATTATGTCATATAAATGAATGAGAAAAAATTGGCGGAGCGCCATTGTCCCGTGCGGCTCTCGCGCCGTGTGCGTGTCAGCTGTTATAAAATACAGCTGGTTTGGAGCCGAAGGAAAGTCACAAACTGCTTTACTGCACTTCACTTCGAAGAAGAGGAAGTAAATCCCAAGTACGGTACACAAAACAACTCCGCCCCAATCGCACCCCGGAACTCTTTTTTTCCATGGGGGAATTATGTCAACAAGCACCACATAAGCTCATTATCATTTTTTTTCCGACTGTCTGGCTTGCACTACGTACAACGTCATAACTATCACATCTTTTATACTACACAAGACACGGGTCCTCTTGGCCGGCGTAGTGGGACATTTTTTTTTTTTTACGCTGACCCGCTGTGAGTCAGTCAAGCAGTTCATCTTCAGACTCGTCAGTATTTTGAAGCAGATGTAGCGCCTCCTCTACTCTATAAGATTTTTCTGTAAATCGATCATGGTGACGAACAGCGTTTCTCAATGCAACCGCTGGTTGCTATAGAAACCCGGTGTCCACATCCCAGCGCAAACTTGCGGGTAAGCAGAAGGGTCAAATTGACTGGTACGCCGTCGTTAAAGAAGTAATGACTCGTAACTATTTTTATATTGTTTAATACCATACAATTACACCGTGGTAATGAAATATATGCAGAATTAGTAAAAGTCAAAAGGTCAGAAGCATATTATATTCTATATAAGCAGAGTAATAACACATCAAAGTTTGAAAACAGTCAAAACGACTGCTCTATTGTTAAAGTAGCGACTATATAATTGTAATTATAGCATATTAAAACACGTGTACACTCTAAAAATCCTAAATAAACCATCTAAGTGTTCCAGTTCTTAAAAGTGTCCCTATACCTTTGTCCAAAGAGTGTGGTTTCAATCCTCACATCCCATGAACCACATGGCCCCGCGTTAATCTGCTTGTGTCTGTCAAGGGTGAATTGCAGCTGGCACGGATGTATCATGCTCACACCAGGAGTCAAGTTTGCTTAGAGTGTGAAAAAATGATCTGCCAGCTTCAATAAATGCTTCTAAGCAGTGTGATCAGTCACAGGCTTCCCAGCTATGTGAGGCCTCATCTGACTAAACCATCTCATTAGCCATAGGGGAGCTCATATTTACAGCAGTTTATCACCGACCACATTTAGACTTAGGAGACTGCCTTTCGAACCGGATGAGGGCCACAGGTCATTTATCAAATGTTTTCCATTTGTTGTGCCATTCATGTGGAAATCAGCAAGTCAGATGTTGTGTGTGTGATATTTTTCCATTTGGCAGGGTACTTGTTAATGTGTGTGTGCGTGAATGTGTGTGCGCGTGTGTGTGTGTGTGTGTGTGTGACATAGTGTGTAATGAACTCAGACACATTTTAGATGTCCTTTGAGGAGTGTTGGAGTCGTCTTTGGAAAATCTCCAGGATTAAACAAGTGTGTGTTGGATGTGTTATTTTCATCATAAATCCATCTTTTCCACCTCTTGAATTCAACTTCATGTGAACTCTGCCTAGTGTGGAATTATATTGACATTAAATTACTGGAGGGAGCATATACCTCAAAGACACAATTCTCAAAACTGGAGGACATATTCAACTATTCATGTCTCTTCATCGTTACCATATTTTTACTGCCAATTGATGTGCCTATAAATGTGGAATATGGTCTCCAAGTACTGAACTATTCAACTATGTTTCCCTGTTTGTTGTGATTTGATTTTCGATCGTAGATCAGGGGTACTGAAATAAAAATCTTGAAGGGCCTCAGATAATTTTCAACAAGTCATGGTTGTATTCACATCAATCACATTTTATTTATATAGCACTTTTCATACATAAAAATGCAACTCAAAGTGCTTTAAAACATTCAAAGCAAAAAATAGAATTATCTTCAATCAAAAGAAAAGATAAATTATTTAAAAGTTGTTGAAAGCCAAACTAAATTTATTGAGGTTGTTCAGGCAATAGCTATGTAATATTCAAAATAAAATGTAACACTGTGACAAATCATGAACATAATATACATAGTTTTTTGCGACAGCGATATGCTGCTTTTGATATTGTGACATGACAGGAAGTTCTCACGTTACGACGTACGACGTACGACGTACGACGTTTTGACTTACAACGACTGGGCCTCTTCCACCATTTTGTCCCCAGCACCATAGTGATTATGTTTACATGCAGTCAGGGGGGGAGCGTAGGTATCAGCACAGAGGGGGTGAAGGGGGCGACCGCTCTCTTGCCCCTGCTCTGGCTCCGCTACTGCATGCAGTCAATATTCGGCATAGTTGCTCCGGCATTTGAATAACCCGATGTGAACGACGACGCACGGGCGTCGTGACTCAAATGGACGTCATTTTTCCGTGCGTTACTTTCAACTGTCAATAAAACACTTGATATTCATGTCACTCACCACATGAATGAAGCAGCCGGTTTCCTCCTCGCCCCAAAAAGTGTGCTTTTGTGCTGCGTCTCTGAGCTTGTTTATTTCAGTCGCCTCTGCTTGTGTATTTCTGGTGGGTTGCGCGCCAAACAATGCACTTCCGCATACAAGCACTTTCCTGTACTACGAAGACCAATACAGTGTATTCCTTGCAGTTGAACATGCGCAGAGTGCCCCGTGCAATTGGCGTATTGTGTCTCTGTGCGCCGGGAGTACCGTTGCCTTTTTCGCCCTCCCCTCCTTCTTCTCCATCCAACTCTCAGCAGTAATGGTAAGTACAGAGCTGGGCATCGCCTAACCGCCACCAAGTTCCCGCCTGCATATGTAAACGACCCACGTGATCCCAGTCCATCCCTCGCCGGCGACTGCCAATCGGTGTCGAGGACATAATGTTCACGTCACACGCAGGCGCCGCACAAACAAACACGCTGCCAAACAAAGAATAATACAGTATATCAAACAAAAACAACTGACACACACACGCGCACAGCGTGGTGATCGGTGAAATAAAAACAATATGGCGCACATCATTTTTTTCACTTACTCGGCTCTGTGTCAGGAGTGTGGCACCGCCGTGTGACATGGTACAGGTTAAATCCATTCTTGACGCCGTTTGGCTGACTCGGACCGACTGGGACCATGTGGGTCCATTAAATATGACGGGAACTCGTGGCGGTTAAGCGATGCCCAGCTCTGGGTAAGTACGTCATCTCATTTGTGATATGTATTTTAGTGTTTTTAAAAAAAAGTATTTTGACATAAATTTCGACTTTAACGGTGAAATCCGACACAAATTCTGGTTACATCGCCAGCGTAGGAACGGAACTTGTTCATAAATTGACGACTTCCTGTATATTGAAAATTTCCCCACTGTGGGATCAATAAAGGCATTCTTATTCTTATTCTTATCCTTATTCTTATTCTTATTAATGTCACTCACCACAGGAATAAAGCAGTCTGTTTCCTCCTCGCTCCAAAAGTGTGTCCCCGAGCTTCACCATGATCGTTTCCCTCCGTTTGTGTATTTCCGGCGAGTTGCTTGCCGGACGTATGAACTTATACCCACGTCTATGTGTGTCTGTATACACACTGGGTCCTTTTCACCGTGGAGACAGAAATTAATGTGAAAACGCCACAGAGAAATCAATATATTCATATAATCAAGTTAAGATCGCTACGGCAAAGATGATGAGCATGAAAGTACTTCCTGTACTACACAGACCAAGATTCCTTGCAGATAAAGCAAGAGCATGCGCTGAACATAAATCAATGCCACATTCGAAAGAGGTAAACCGATTACATTTACATGACATCTAGGGTCTTATTTGGGTTTTTAAAACACCGAATAAGATCACATTTGGTTTTTTTTATGTGCATTTACATGGCCTTTAAAAACCTGAATACTGCCAATATTCGGGTTTTAAAAGTGTTATTGACTGCATCCAAACATAGTCATTTTGACTCAGGTCCAAAGAACCACTTCACTCATGTTATCAGTAAATAAAAAGTATCTATGGAAAGTATTTGTTTGCAACCAACGTGTTGGTCTAAAAGGGATGTCTTGCATTGCAACTACATTTTTAAAAATGTAAGCCTTTCCAAAATTGGGGCCAGCATTACTGTATGTAAAATAGTCTACATGGCCAAACAGAGACATGCGGTGGCGAATTAGGAGGTACAATGTTTGAGGACAATGCCAGCAATGATGAGCTCAGGCATGCGGCCATGGCCAGGTGGCGTTTCAGGAGATAGTGCCAGAAGATGAAACCAGCTCAGTGTCAGCATTTTAATTTGATCTGCCATGTGCACATATGTCTTTAATGTCTGCGGGGAGTCCCTTATCCATTGATGTGTTTCCTTGACGGTCTGTAGTCGTACAGATTTGCACTGCAGGCTAATCTGTAGTGAGTCGCATGCAAACCTGCACCAAGTCGACGCTACTTTGAGTGATCTCGTCTCCTCTGATCCCTGGCCCTCAGATGCCCACTGCATGGCAATTTTGAACATTCTTTGTAGTAGTTTCCAACATGCCCATAAGGGGAATGGAGGGTAAAATGTCAGGCAAAGCCATACCAAGAGTGGAAATTGTTGGCTGGGGAACTGCAGCCACACTGCATACTGGCTTGAATCAAACATACTGACATTGACAAATTACATGAGCATCAATTTAGTACAGTGCAGGAAAATAAAGTAACATAATTTGATTCCTGAACATCCCGCGATATGTGAAAAACCGTGAAGTAGAGGTTTATTTATTATTATTATTATAATTGTATATTATATTTATTTTAAAGTTTTTTGAGGGGGGGAACTGCGCATCTGTTATGCCGAACTGCTTGGTGTCCCACCATTTCTTCCCTGTATAAAACCGTCGCTGGATTTAGGTGTATGTCTACATGCGCGCCTATGTAAGTCATTCATATGCAGTAAATGGTTAAATTCTGACTGCATTTGGAGTTGTTTGCGGATGTTACAAACTTTATTTGGTGAGCTTCTGTCTGAGAAAGAAAATTCTTGTTTAAGAAATTTCATGCATAGGCATTTAACAAGTGTGCCACAAAAACATTGTAATCTGCATTAAATTAAAAATGCATGCCCAGTAAAGACATTTAATTCGAGACAATAAACAACAAACAGCAATGAATGCATCTTTTGAGTGAGTCACGCCAGTAATACAGGTCGCGTGTCTATTCAGTGTCTGTGCAATTTCACCATTTGAGTTGTGTGAAGAGCCCTACAGAGCGCTACGTTGACGATGGACTTGTCGCTCCTCCTTTCTCTTCCACTCAACAGCCTACCCACATTAACTCTCCAGCCCATTCAGCTGTGATTAGAAAAGCCTCTCAACTCCAGAGTTTAAAATCATTTGACCATAATGAATTCCAATCACTCCCTTCTCCTGCCCTTTGCTCCCACTTAAATTCGAGGACCTAGAACAATGAGTAGAATGGAGAGACAAAGAGTGGACGGCGGTCAGACAATAGTGCAGTTTTAGAGGGTTAGAAGAGAAATTAAAGCTGAATCGTGTAGTGATTTGACCTTAAAGTCACAGCTTTGATGAATTGTGTAATACTGACTTGAAACAGTGACACATCACATACTTCATTGGTCTATAATATCAGAGAACTTGTCATGTTTGGTCTGTGTTGGTTTTGTTTTTTTTAGTTTTGTTTTCTCAGTATTTCTGTGTCTGTCTCATCAATGATTATTATGTCTACCTGTGTGCATTCCACCCCCTTGTCTTAGCCAATCATCTCCCTCCTACCGTGTGTGTCTCGTCCAGGTGTTTCTCGTTGTCTCGTCCAGGTGTTTCTCGTTGTCTCGTCAGGTGTTTCTCGTTGTCTCGTCAATATGCATGTATTTAAGTTCGTAGATTTCGTTCAGTCCTTGTCAGGTCGTTGTCCCTGTCATGTTGTTTTGCTTCCCCTTAGTGGCGTGTGTTGTTTCCTAGTGTTTCTTTGTTAGTTTGAGTTTTGGGTTTTTTATGCTGTTATTCTTGTTAATAAATCCTGCCTCCTTGCATTTGGGTCCTCCACCCTGCAACCTTGACAGAACTAGCTGTGACACTTCTCCTGTGTGTTAGTATTAGTATCAGTGCTAACATTACTTAATAAATAGTTTTGCCAAAACCTCCTTTCTCGGATTAGGTAATTCTCTCTCTGATAAGTTTATTTATTTATTTATTTATTTTTTATGTAACTCTTTAGTTCTGCATTAGTTGAGTTCACAGTTTCTTGGCCTACAGGGGAGCCACTGTGATGTGGAGTTGGGTCTTAGTTGTTGTTTCTTAGATGTCCTTGTTTGTCTTGCTTTGGTTTAGTTGTGCTGAGTAGGTCTGGGCGGATCGATCCAAATATAGATATTATCGCCCAGTGCCTCCTGCTACCCTCTGAGTCTCTGCCTAAAGGGAGTGACTCAGGCACACTTTTCGTCCCTCCCTGGCAGAGAGGGCGACGGGAGAGTGAGAGAGCGGCCAGAACCTAAAGCAATATAGAGCCAAACAAGAAGCGGAGCGCGGTGTGGATTTTTTTTTTAAACGACAGAAAAGGACAGTGCCAAGTGTGATTTGTGCAATAAAGTGTTCCGCTACTGTGGTAACACCACAAATTTACACAAACATATGAAAAAAAACTCACCCTACAGCAGGGGCGGAGCAATGGGTGGGCCTGGGTATGCACAGGCCCACCCAGATTGACAGACTGCCCACCCAGTGAGATTCATGAAAAAATTGATATTTTTCAAACTTTAATAAATTAAATGATTTTTTAAAATTTACATTTCGTTGTGTTTTCTATTTTATTGAATATCAAGCATGGCATAGTTGTGGTTGTCTCCGGAGGATCTGAACATCATATTATTCAGTTTTGTCATTTTATTTGCATATACGATTTGCCGGGACAGGAAGATTGTGCTCAGTGAGAGAAATTTCCAGGCCCACCCATTAGTCACATTCTTGCTCCGCCCCTGCCCTACAGAGAGCAACGAGCTGCAAGATAAGGTGAGGGAGGAGAGGGGGGTCGGGGGGATCCCCAAGCCAGAACATCCCTGCGGACATTCACAACGTACTCTGGCAGAGGCTTTTCATCCCAAAAAATCAACAATAGTTGTTGTAGTAGAAGTATTTTATTTTTTATAGTGTTAAAGGTTTTTACATTGTATCATCTACTCTATTTGCACTTTCTGACTTTATTTTCAAAATATTGTGCAATGGAAGGTATTATAGTTGCCAACTTGATATTGTTATATTTGTATTTTCGTTACATTGCTGCTTTTTTTGGTTTGACTCTCTTGACTTTTGTTCTGAAACAGTTGCAGTAGACATATTTTATTTTTTTATACTGTTAAAGTTTGTATTGTACTTATTTCATAAAAAATAATATATATATATATATATATATATATATATATATATATATATATATAACATTTCCAAGCAAAAAGTATATTGTATCGGGCGATACTACCCTGTATTTACTTGGTATCGGATCGATACCAAAATTCCCAGTATCGCCCACCCCTGGTGCTGAGCAATCTGTGCTTTGTGAATTGAATAACCGTTTCATGTATCTCTTTGGACAAAATTGTTTGTAACTTGATGAGTAATTTGTTTAGTTTTATCTTAAAGCTTTCAACGGTATGCAGTACAATACCATACAATAAAATTTTATTCATATAGCGCATTTCATAACTGCTAGAGCTGTAACAAACAATACAATAAATAGAACTAAAACAATTAAAAACCCAGATTAGTTGAATTTTACTTGGAAAATACTAGTAAACCGGTTACCTTGGGGGGTGAAAAAATACAAACTAATGAAAGAGGAAAACTTACATCAATTCAACTCAACATTTTCAGTAGTAATCAGAGCTTCTCAAGGATATGGAACATTTGCATTGAAGTGTAGAACGACAAAATATCTTGGATAAATAAACATATAAAAATTCAATTAAAAAGACTTAGTCTCTATTTTTTTTCCAACAATCAACAACACATATACATACAGTACTATCTGTAGTGGAAGAATAAACGTATTTCTTTTATTTCCTTCCTATTCTCCTTCCTTCCTGAAAAATGTGAATTTTCCCATTTTGAAAATATTAGGAACATTACAGGACTATGCGTGTTTTGCTGTATAGAATGTTGGGTTTGTAATAGGTAGCAAAGATGTTCACAAACAGCTTTTCTTGTTGCTAAACTGTCCATTGTTTGCTGTCACAGCAGTTTATATGTTTCACACAATTAACAGACTGTCGAAACTGTCCAAAAATACGTTAATTCAAATTCACAACACTTCTAGACCAGCAGGAAATGACACAGACTAGTCCTGAGGGGTCGATCCAAGATGGCAGTAATCAGTGTGTCCACGTATTGGGTTGTCCATTTGCCAGCCAATCACTGAGCCCCAATTCCTTTTGAATTAGAGTTGGGGTGTGGTTAAGACTAAAAATATACATTTTTAATCTTTTAAGCTTACATATATTAGTGTACCCAAATGAGTAAAGTATGCTTGGCTTGGTAGGTGGATAGATAGATAGATAGAATAAAACATTCAACTTTCAGATCTGCTCTGCTCAAGTACACAGCCTCATCATGCTGAAAACGCAATGTATTTTTTTTTACTGTGCATTTTTTTTGTTGCCGCATTACTAATGCGACATAGGTCTTCCTGTTGTTTTGCGGGGTTCCTTCATCACAACGTCACAGTGATGATGCTGACAGTGCTGTGGTGATGACCTTTCCCTGTTGCCATGCCATGCTCCCATGTCCCTGTGGCCAGCAGTACCCCTGTCACCTACAATCAGCGCCACACTTTGACCACCAAGCTGCTCTCCCAGTCGACACAAAAAGACACATGCAGGTTGTGAATATCCCTGCTTGTGATTCTTCCAAGTCTAATGTCAATTCTACTCCTCCTTGTGGGTTAGAATAGTACAAAGGAAAATGATAAACAATAGTGCAATAGCCATGCTCTAGTCTTTTTTTCTACTGTCGTGTAGAGAAATGTATTGAAATCCTTGCAGTAAATTGTTTCTTTGGTGGCTGTAGGTGTGCAATGATACGGAAGAGGATTAGGGCCAGTGGGGGGAAAAAATAGGTTGGCAAGATTTTCACTTTTATCTCAGAATTCTGACTTTAAAGTGAAAACTCTGACTTCATTCTCAGAATTGTTCTTTAAAGTCAGAATTCTGAGAATAAAGTCAGAATTCTCACTTTTCAGAATTCTGAGAATAAAGTCAGAATTCTGACTTTAAAGTGAGAATCTTACCAACTTTATTTTTTTCCCCCCACTGGTCCTAATCCTCTTCCGTACAATGATCATCAGTCCAACTCACATGAAATTGTAATAAGCACTTACCTGTATTTCTGGCTTCACACACCAGCAAACATGGATATTAATTTCACATTGTTTTATTATTGTCTTGTGTTAGTTCGCAGTGGTGTATGACTACGTTTCATCATACAGACAGCCGTTTCTGAGGCTGTATAGTCACTTCCTGTATACGTTTTTAGTCACTGATATTTTTATTTAGGTAAGTAGGCTACTTGAGAAGCAAAATATTAACAAAACATCTCATTATTCTTACTATTATGCGGAGTTGTGTTGTAATGTGCTACATGTACTCAAGTAACTTTTGGGGTAAATTGTACTTAAGAGTAAGTTCAATGTGACACTTTTTTACTTGAATATTTTTGAAGAAGAAACACAGCTTTTACTAAGTATGAGCTACATTCTGCTCACAACTTTTCTTTTTTTTAAAATATACATATTCTATTATTTCATATTGTGAGGTGATATTGTTGGGAAGTATTTGAATTTGCGTATTCTTATTTTGGTATTTTCGGGGTCGGCCATTTTGGCTTGTGTCGACTGAAAATGACATCACAACTACTCACAATGACCAATAATGGCTAAGATTCAGAAAACAGGTCAGCTGTTCCTTTGAATGTTGCTGCCATATTGAACTGTGCGTAATATTCTTACGTAAAGCTTGGTCAAGACTAACCCAAGACTAACCTATGCAGGCACCTTTCCTAAACATTTGTAGAATTCAAACGATCCTATCCTCCAAATACTTCTGGTTGATCTAACCCGGATAGGATAGGTAAGGAAATTTCCTAGGCACAAACAAGAGTTCGAAGAGGCCCACTGTTTTGTGAATATTTAGGTTACAGTTTTTTACCTTCCCAGTCAGAAATGTTTTGTTGTTTTGGCCTTGGTTCAACCTGAAGCCTTTTCATTTAGTGTTGATGGAAACTCCGAAATGGTAAATAGTGGAAATAAATCACTTTCACTAACAAACATAATTTTTTTTTTTTGGGGGGGGGTGGCTACTTGGGACTTGAGGAAGTTGGGGACCCCAGATTCATGATATGTCCAAGGCACTCCTAGGCAGGGTATAACAGGTGAAACTGACACGTGTCTGCTACACTGTTGAACTTTTAGGTCTAACGGCTGCTAACAGGCACGCTTAGATGCCCACACTATGCACACACACACACACACACACACACATCAGACTAGGAGGATTACGGGGGTATTGAGCCATGTATATGGCTTCCTGATGTCAGCACAGAGGGTGACACATGTCAAACTGAATGTGTGCATTGAGGTTGTGTGCGTGTTTGTGATGTCTGACTGAGGCTGACAGTCCAACCACCACATCCTCCAAGGGCACGGTTGTTAGTGAGGAGTGCCGACATGAATAAAACACACACACACTGCTTTGCTCGTACCAAAAAAGTAAATGCACTTGTACAAAAGAAATGAAGCATGCTGCATGTTGTGGAAGTTCAAGTGAGGATAAAATGACCCATGTTAATCAAATTACTCTTGATGATGAACCTTTTTAAAATGTTATTGCTGAGGCCTGTGGGTCTTTTAAGGTCGTACAGTGTATGCATGCTTCTCTGCTACAGCACATGGCCATCTGTCCAGCGTATACTATAAATCTTTCTTTTGAGCTTCTTTCTAATTTTAAAAGGAACTCCTTTAGAAGCGTAGATAATTGTTCACTTGTTTGAAGACAGAAATGTCTGTGTTCCCCACTCTGGACAAAGAATACAAAATGTAGTGCTAAGACTATGTGGGCGTATGTGTTTCCAGTGCTGGGCATCGCCTAACCGCCACCAAGTTCCCGCCTACATATTTAAACGACCCACGTGGTGCCAGTCCGTCCCTCATTCGCGACAGCCAATCGCCGTCAAGAACGTAATCTTTACGTCACACGCAAGCGCCTGACAGGTAGACTCGCCGCCAAGCAAAGAACAAATATAAAACAAAAATAACTGACACGCACACTCAGGGTGGTGATCAGTGAAATGTAAATAATATGGGGCACATATTGCATCTGTCTCTGGGACCGCAAGGTATACAGCACTGTTTAATTTTTTTATTCTTTCCTCACTCGGCCGCGTGTCAGGAGTGCAGCACTTGCGTGTGACGTGGTGCAGGTTAAGTCTGTTCTCGACAACGTTAGGCTGTCTCGAACCGACTTGGACCACGTGGGTCCTTTAAATATGCAGACGGGAACTCGTGAAGGTTGGGGGATGCCTAGCTCTGTGTTTCTTGCAATGTTTGTGACAACAGATTTGCCTGTAATTGTGGCACCATATGCAGCTAAAGAGACCGAATGAAAATATTTGACAAACTGACTGCAGTAGTCTAAATCAGGAAGTTGGCATGAAGGTTTTGATAAAGACTTTATTAGTCTACTTGGTGCCTTGATCAGGTTGATTATTAAACATTATATTGGAGTTCTATTGCTTGCTCTTTTTGGGGGGGTTGCAATTGTGTGTATGTATAAAAGAGCTGCAGAATTTACAAATGAAAATGAGTATTCCTGACTCATTGAAATACAATGAATGGGTAGTGTGCTTATAACTGTAAAGCAGACTCAGTCAAATTTTAAATGTGGAAAAAAATGTTGCCAACCACTTCAACAGACCACAGGAAATCTTGTCATTTGATGTTAGTTCAGAGGTCTCAATCATGAGTTCCCTATAGGCCATTTGCGGAAAAAAACAAATGGCAATCACTCCTGCTTGGGACGGACATCACACGAGACCAGTTGTTCCATACTGTGCAAAAGCAGGGTTTTTCCTTTAATTCCTTATCCCTGCTGGCTAGCACTCATACGTGCTTAAGCATGTGTAGGCCTATGCCATGACCGCGGGCCTCTCACGCTATGACTTCAACTTTACCTTTGTGGAATAATTTGATTCATTCTTAAAATGAACAGATTTAATATAATGTTTTTAATTCAATTCCAGCAATCCATCATCCTGCACCCACACAAGAGTTACCAAAGATGGCCATATCTGATACGTAGGCTTCGTGTTAACGTCTATCATATCATATATGGGCTATTCTACTAAATTGGTTCAAATTCAGAGTTGGAAAATGTGTGAAATTTGTATTTTATTTCCGGAAAAATTTTATTGTTTTCATGTTGCACAAATATAGTAAAGGTATAGTCAATTCACAAATAGTATTTTGTAGCTTTTCCATAATATCTTGCCTGTCCCTAAAATGTGTCACTGCCGAAGAATAAAAATAATTCTACTTCCCGATTCATATTTTTTTCCATTCCCCCCTCTACAGAGTATTTTTATAAATTAATATATCCGGTTTTGACACTAAAACCAATCAAAATGAATTTTTAACAGAATTGAATGACTTTTTCCGAAATAAATCAAAATTGATATGCTATTTTTCATTGTAAAATGTAGAAAGTTGATCATATTGACTTCAAAAATCATCATTAAATGAAACAAACATACCCTTAAACAATTATTATCAAAAATTTAATTTTTAATTTTTGTTAAAACATCAGTCATTTCAGTAGTGACCATATTGTTGCTGCTGTTGCAGTAAAACTTTGTGTGAGGGTAGCATTATAATCACTTAACTAGTTTTCCTATAGTTGAACTTTTAACGTGTATTATAACTAATGAAACAAATGTTTTTTTTCCATTTTCTCCTGCTATGTGCTGTACTCAGGTTCGCAGGGGTACTGCCGGCGCGCAAACAGACACAAGCAAGTTGCAGCTGTCTGTCACAATTGGGGAAATGCCATTATTTTGAGGGCAATACGTCACAGCAACATATTGCTTAAAAAACGGAGCTGGTACATTTTTGGAACTGTATAAACTTTGAATTATCAACTATGAACTGAACTTTGAACTAGTTTGTGTAGAAGATGAACCTTCCCAACACTGATTGTAACAGTCCTGGACCTACTTCAAGTACATTACCATACTAATTTTCTATTCTTTCTGTGACTTTTTCAAATATCCACAATGTATATATCCAATCCTGAAGTACTGTGTTGTTTTGTACTTGCACAGAAACAGAAGATGGGTATTTGATTTCAGCGGTGGAACGGTGTTAGTGTGCCTGTTTGTGTGTGTGATGTGTGTGTGTGTGTGGTAGGGGGAAGACAGAGAAGGGAGGGGGGAGAGTGCGAGAGAGAGACAGAGAATCATTGGTTGCCTGGCAGCAGTGGTGCTGGCTTCATTAACCTCCTAATGACAGGCGCCTTAAGAGGCGCTCTTGTCTCTCCCTTTTTTTTCTCATCCTTTATCTTCAAGACACATCTCCTACTGATTGCCATCTCTCAATAACATGAAAAAAATTCCATCCATTTGTTATACTTCATATTCTTTGCAGGAGTCTATCCCAGTTGGCAAGATGGCGCGCTCCTGCTGGAAAACCAGTCAATCACAATAACTGACAAGACATGGATGAAGGAGTTTGGTTTGAATAAATGACTGACATGCACGGTGTCCTGAACTCAACCCAATAGAACACCTTTGATATGAATCAGATCAAAAACCGAGAGCCAGGCCTTCTCATCCAACACCAGTATGTGACCTTACAAATGTGCTTCGGGATGAATGGTCAACTCTTCTGGGAATGCTTTCCACAAGGTTTAGCTGACATAGCTGCAAAAGATGGATGGATGGATGTCATCTTAAACCCTATGGATTAAGAATGTTATAGCCTGTCTGGGGCTTAGTGCCTGCAGGGTCACTTCCCTTGAATGCCTGTGTGTGTGTTATATATATGTACTTGTCCGTACTGGAAGAAAGGTATGTTTTGCTGCATTGTGAATACAAAAATATTAGTTAAAAAAAAGAAAGAAAGTTACGTCACAAAGCTTTACTGTATATGCAAGTCAACTTAGGTGAGCAAATGTAGAAAGAACAGCTATACAAACTAACATGCCTGTCATGAACCAAGTCATTTCAGATGCCAGTTTCTTTGACTCAAGTTGTATGTGGTCATTATTTGCATACATTTGGTGGTCCAGATTGTCAAAATCATTAGCAAATATTAGCTTGCTTGGATCATAATCGTCTTGCTAGGATAGGGCTAGTTGCTAGGCGCAGAATTAAGTGTTCTTTTGTGTGTGTGTGTGTGTGTGGGAGGGGGGGGACGTAATGTAAGGACGGCAGCGCTTTAAAAGGATGAGGACGGACAGTGTCGGAGGATGATTATTTTTATGACTAAGGAGGGTTGAGGACAGAAGGGTACCCAGGTTGTGGATGGAGGACGGACCGGCAAAAAAGGGTAAAGGCCCTATCTTTGGTTGTTTTTCTTGAGAAACAAAACATTTTATGATAAACACAAAGCGGCATTTGAGGGCCAAGCAAGGAAAATTGATCTAATCTAGGTAACCATATGTAAGTATGTTTGTATGTATATATGTATGTATGTACAGTATATGTTGTGTATGCAGTAAGATCAATTTTAGCTCGACCTTTTGTGTGCCGACTCACTGTTTTAGTTCAAGTATAACTTGCTGGCATTAGATGTACTATGCCAATTCCACGTCTGCTTCTAGGTACCGGTCGAGGCGGTCCGCCAGGCCAGCCCAGACAAGATGGCCGACACGGCGAAGAAGCAGGGCCTTGTTAGACAGTGCAGCTGAGGAGATCTGCGGAAAGGGCACGGCACACGTCCAGAGTGGGACGGTGGGGGGCGGGCGGAGGAGTCGACCGGGAAGAGGAGCGCCAGCTCTGGCCGAGCTGCTGTGCACCCGTGCCATGGCTTTGGTGGCTGGGGGGGAGGGGATTGCGCATCGTGCACATACATTTTTCTTTTTGTTTGTGCTTCTTCCGCATGCGAATTAAGCATCTAAATTCAGCATCGCCATTTTAAAATCTGAACAATTCTGGGAGAACCAGAATGTTAGTCCAACCCACATGAGTATCTGTTCAGTGATGCACTTCTTCAAAAAATTCTTCCTCGTAAGGGTCACTTAGTATTAGTTCCACACTGTCCATACGTAGTAGAGAATGTTTTAGGTCCATGTTTCTATTCACTCTAAGAAATTTGGCTGAAAGTTCCCACTACACAAAGTTTTACAGAAAATGTAACCATAATAGTATGAGAGAAAAGGACAAGAGGGGAAAACAAGTACTATCTCTTAAAAACCATCTGGCGAACCTTTTTTGGACTGCAGTCCAAAATCATAAATAAAAATGGCGAGATGGGGTTCAGGAACATACTTGAAAACCAAGGAAGCCATCTCTGAGAATCTATTCTCCAGAGCGTGGCATTTTACAAAACATTTACAGCCCATTTATCGCCTCCCACCTACAGTTGGTGTACTCTTCCGCCGCCCGTCCATCCGCCTTTTTGTCATTGAAAAATAGTATTCAACAATAGGCCGGTCCGCCTATGATTTTAAACGGGCTTCCCTTAGCGCTTCCGACTACCAACTTCGGCGTCCATCATAGGCAAAGCGCTTTCTGCCTTGACAAAAATAGACTGCTGGCTCTGGTACCGCCCACCAGAACTTTGGAAGCGCATTTGATTGGATGAAGAATGATCAGGGTGAAGCCCCACGTCTCGTAGGCACTGCATGGAGTGCACGTCACTGTTGACAAGATGACATGGAAGTGGTAATAAAATAGTTTGAAGTAGTTTGGTTCAACTGTTGATGTGTGCACTTCCACTGGTATGTGGTTTAGTTCGCAGCTTTGTGTAAAAAAAACAAAAGCATAACACATCCGGCATCGATATCAGATCAGTATGGCGATATTTGTTCCAGTATTACTTGGTATCGGATCGTATCCCAAATCACTGGTATCGCCCACCCCTATCTGTTACATTGGTTATGATACAGCTCTAAATGTGCTTGCTACTTTCTAGCTTAGGTGCAACGATAGACAAACCATAATAGCTTTTGAAGATATTAGCAAAATAAAGTCATCACCAGATAACACAATCTTTATTTATAATAATTTCAGGATGAAAGTTGTGTGAACTCTTGTGCCCCAAGAAGTATGTACCTATGCAAACAATCTGCATTGTAACCATAATGCCAAATGTTCTATCTTTCCGGTGCTGCTTGTAATGATATTTTGCGCCTTCTGACTGTACTCCATTTATATCAATCCACTTTGTTCTCCATGTGCAAACACAATGGATTGTGTTTGTAACAACTCACCCACACTCAACTGTGTGATATCCAATTCTTTGCTCCTCTGCTCTTGTTATCTTACCCTGCCTTCTCCCATTCCATTAGTAAGGGATTTTCAAGGTCCTGGAAGCAGAAGCCCATTTCCTTCACTTTCCCTCAGTGGCTTCATCAACAGGGTTCAGGCGAACAGCCTCAAGATAATGTTTTTAATTCAATTCCAGCAATCCATCGTCAAGCACCCATACAGACTCAAATAGGGAGGGGTGTCATTATGCATGCGTGTGCACCCATGCAGGACCATCTCTAACCTCAGGGTTTACATCTGGCAGCCCATGATAAGAGCGACCAAGTATCACACCATGCCCAGTTGTAACCCACCAATCACAAGCACAAGTACATAACCACATATACAATACTTATACAACCACAGTGGTTGAGGAAAAAAAAACACACGCATCATTGCTTCCACCAAGGAGGTTATGTTTTCATGTGTGGGTTATTTGTTTGTTGCAGTTGTTGATATAGTAATAGGGACTTTCCGCTCGCCCCACTTTAAGAAGAGATGAAGATGTCATCTTCAGTCGACACAAGTGACAAAATGGCCGCCCCATGAGCTAGCTAAAAACGGGTGGATTTCTCATACTCCACAAACGCAATATTTAATCAGAATGCCGTGTTTCAACTAGTGGGCTTGCATAGAACATATTCTGAAAAGAGTATGTTTGGGTTGACCTCCCTGTTAAAGGCAGACAAAGATGATGAGGACGTGAAGATAAAGAAAGTTATGAAACCGGCACAGTATGATGTACATGGTGCACTCCCTTTACCATTTTAATCAAATAGGATAATGGATGGATGGATGGATTTTTCATCTGATGGACTTTGATGTTTACTGACGGAGGTTAAAATAACATGACGGACTGTACGACAGAAAATTACAGTTTGTTTCGAAAAAAATGACAGATGACGGCAAACTTTAGTAAAATGACCACCTCTGGTATCATACGTGTACAATGTATGATCAAGTAGAGAAGAATAGAGCAGGCTTGAGGCGCAAAAAAAAATACAGTCGAGGGATTACAGTATTAAAGAGCAAAATGAGAGTGAGTTTCTTTGCTTGCACATAAATGTAAGCAAGTCAGGCAGGCAGTCAGCCAGCCAAACAGAAAAGGAGCATCCATGACATAGTGCGTGACACTATGTTGTGACACACACACATGCACGCACACACCTTACAGAACAAACACACCCTCTGTCGGCCCAGATGACTATCATTACCCAGCTAAATACATCTGGCCTTGGGAGCAGGACATACTCCCATGGCTTCCCTCTGTGATGATGAGATTTTTTTTTCCCCAAACCTTTTTCACGCTCTACCTCCTGCCCATTACTCCCCCACCCTGTACGCATGCACGCACAAATACATGGCACAGACGCAGGCAGATATAAAGGTGGACAGCTCTGCATAGTGTTCTCCCTCTTCTTGAGGCTAATGATTACAACAGAACCAAAAACAATATTCACTGCTGAACACACTCATGCAAATTTACTTCTATTTTCTACCTATCTATTTCGTGTATTCTAAAATAGTCTATCTCTCCGGGTGTCTTCTTTGCAGATTAGTAGCCCATACATCATCACTTTTTGAGTCAAAATGCTGCAGGCATTGAGACAGCTGTGTGCAAAAAAACAAAAACATTTTGCTTGCAGGACCGCTAAGGACACAAATAAATGACGGTATTCACACACAAGCATTAAATTATGTACCACATAGACATTGACAAGGATGGAATTCTAGCTCTTATGCTAGTGTTAGTGTTAGTGTTTTGTGTAGCATGTGAAGGGAATGAAAAATATAATATGGATATTGTATTTTCCAGACTATAAGACGTATGGTGCGGCTATTCTGTGGATTTTCTTCCACGGCTAGGGGCGCTCTAACCAGAATTACAATACAATTGCCATTAACAGGATGTAACTGCAGGTGGAGGAGTTCAACAGGCGAGGGCGCTATGCACTAGGTTATTGCATTAGGTGGTATGTAGTATGTAGTAGAACAATAAACGGTCGACCTTAACTGACAAACTGGAGCGGCAGCGGGCAGTGAAATGACGATAATTACTGTTTACTTTGTCTTTCTGTTCTGTTTTAATCAGCAAAGTTGCTGCCGTGTTAAAAGGTACTGTTCGGTAAGAATCTGTTCAGGTACACATATGTACATTTACAGTTCAAAATTGTTCTGTAAATATATGATTTTTCAACACAGAAGACGACTTTATGGGTTTCGGCGAAGATGATTAAAGTGACTAGGGATTTCAAACACAGGAGGAATGAAGATAAATAAATACTGTTTATTTTCTCTTTATTCTGTTTTAATCAGCAAACTTATTGCCATGTTAAAAGGCACTGTACATAAATGTACATTTGCAGTTCAAAATCGTTCTGTAAATGCAGTAAATATGTCCCTTTTCAACATAGATAGGTGAGGCTTATACTCTGGAAAATACGATATATCGAATGGACAGTTCTGATAGAGCACTACTCCTAAACTGCTACCCAAACATATTTTTTTTTCAGAATATGTTCTATGCAGGGCCACTAGTTGAAACACGGCATTCTAATTAATACTGCGTTTGTGGAATATGAGAAATCCACCCGTTTTTAGCTAGCTCATGGGGCGGCCATTTTGTCACTTCTGTCGACTGAAGATGACATCAAAGTTGCTCAGGGCTCAGATAGTGACCAATCATGGCTCACCTGTTTTCTGAAGCTGAGCCATGATTGGTCATTGTACAGTACATCCTTGAGAGTAATGAGAGCAAACAACTTGTCCCTCAAGAATTGGTGTGTTGCCTTAAGATGAGCCAATAATAATAAAGTTTCACCTTTGATTTCAAGTCCCTCACTAGCGTGGTGCATCTCTTTCTTCACACATTCAGTAAATAACACCCTAATTGCGATTTTCGTAGTAACAACAGAGCAGACAAACAGGTTGCTTGCAGCAATGCACAAACGATCAAATAAATAGATGATTACATTTGTAATAAATGAATGCGTCATATTGGACCATGTCGAGGTGCCACTCAAGACACTGGCATGGCGAACGAGAGAGAGGGGGGAGCCTTTGGGAAATGGTGGAGGTGAGGAAAGGTTAGATTGTGAATTATTCATGACGGCAGCCTCATCTGGCCCTCTTCAGATGGATTCATTATAGGGGCTGGCCAGGAAATATAAGAACTGTCAAGAAAAAACATCAGCGACACAGTGGATAATAGCATAATAGCAAGTGAACGCTGTGTATAGACGGGGTGTGCGTGTGTGTGTGTGTTACACCAGCTCCTGCCCTGAGCAGTAGTGGAGAGGTGACCCTGCCACGGTAATAATGTGCTGAGGATTACAATTTGATGGAACCAAGCCACAAGGGTTCTTTCCTGCCCACTCAAATGACAGCTTGTTGCAGCTGGGACTGTACGAGGACCACATGATACACACACACACACCTCTCTCCGGCTCGCTTGCTCACGCTGTCGTTCAACAAACGAAACATGTTTCAGGAGGTACAAAGCAGAGCGAGCGACTTAATGTTATGAGTGACTAGAAAGGAGAGAAGCTCGATGTGTACAACTGAGATAAACGGAGTCATCATGTAAACACAGAGAGTTGTAGAAAAAGCCAAAGAGCTTGAAAAAGTGGTCGTACAGGCAGTATAGTTTAAGTGGAGTGTTTGACTTAAGACGTACAGTATCTGCCGCCTGAATTGTCCGTCTGCAAAGCTTTGTGGGCCAACAAATGCTGCTGCCTTGCCGAGGCGAAGAAACACCGTTAATAAACACATCTGAAAATGCTCGAAGTCATTATTGCACATCCCTTAGTCTACAAAAGTGCCAGGAAGCTTCTGCAAATGAACATTTCACCTCCTCTTTGATTACAAAGGTGTTAATCTCACTTGTGCATAGAGATGTAATCCTCCTGTCTCTCTGCTGCCGTAGTAAACACATCCAATTAATTAGAAAAATGTGATAGTGTCATTGAGGATAATTGTTTTGTAACGCGCTGAGAAAATGAGAACGAGGCAGTCAATCAGACAAGATCAGAACAGAGATGTTCAATGACTGGCTGGAAAAGCCATATGTCATTACTTTACATCCAATTTCACCTCTCAACGGTCAAGTAAAAATCCAGGGGGTGGGGGGTTGGTGCGAGTGAAAGTTTAGTCCATGGACGGCCGTTTAAAAGTAGAGGCTGACCAGCCTGTGGACGGGTACTATTTTTGACAAAAATGACGGACGACGAAAGGGTACCCTCGCTGCTGACGGATGACGGACGTTCAATTTTTTGTAAAATGCGCAGCTCTCGTTCATATTCATTCAATTATTCTAATCATATTTTTCTCAATGCTAACTCTCTCTGTTATCTCAGTTGAAAACTGCCTTTCCATAGCCTTACATCTTGAAGCAATGTGTCCTGCTTTTCTTTTAACTGCTTGCATAAATGTTTCCTGAGAGGAGTTGTTGACACACTTATGTTTGATTTTAGTATCAAACTGCTTGTGGCGGTTCACTCGGCTCATTTCTGTGTACACAGTACTGCGTGGGTACAGTTCCCTCTCATTTGCGGTGTAAATGCCAGAGCTTGGCACTTTACCCTTTTTAGCCGGTCCGTCCTCCGTCGGTGACCTGGGTACCCTTGTGTCCTCATCCCTCCGTCCTTATTCAGAAAAATAATCATCCTCAGAGCCCGTCCGTCCTCGTGCTTTAAAAGCGCTTCCGTCCTTTTCAGTCCGTCGGTCCAAACTCGGCTAAGGGTTTGTTGTTGCGGTCAATTCCCCTTGGTAATGCTCGATGCCGCCACCGCTGCAAACTCTTGGTGCTCGTTCACATGTTTCATTCTCAAATGTTGCATCAGGTTTAACGTATTGTACCCGGCCACTTTGGTTTCGCCTCTTGCAACATTCGCTCTAGCTGGAGTTTCTATGTAGTTACATATCACCGACATTGTATCGCCTATACCCCAAAACCAAGTGTTTATTATTATTTATAATTATTATTATTCATCCATCCATTATCCGAACCGCTTATCCTCACAAGTGCCGCAGGCGTGCTGGAACCTATCCCAGCTGTCTACGGGCAGCAACCCTGAACAGGTTGCCAGCCAATCGTAGGGAACACATAGACCAGGGGTGTCAAACTCATTTTTTATCTGGGGCCACATCGTAGTTATGGTGTCCCTCAGAGGGCCGTTATGACTGTGAACCTGTATAAATTTATGATTGCCTTATATGATCACATATACACAACAAATTGATGGATAGCTAGTTTTGAAATTAGAAGCCGGTAAGTACTTGTTTGCTCAATTATTTTTCCATTTATTTTAAAGGGGAGGATTGGTAACAAAACATTGCAGCTTCTAATAACTCAGTGCTGTTAAAAGTGACAACAGTTTGCAAGAAACGTGAAGTTGATGCACATGATTTGCCTTCGCGGGCCACATAAAATGAGGTTGCGGGCCGAATCTGGGCCTCGGGCCTTGAGTTTGATATCTGTGACATAGACAAACAACTCATTCACACTCACAATCAAAGGGCAATTTAGAGAGTCAAATTAACCTAGCACGCATGTTTTTGGAATGTGGGAGGTACCCGCAAAAAAAACAGCGCAGGGAAACATGCAAGATCCACACAGGTGCCTGTAACCGAACCCTCGACCTCTGCACTGTGAGGCAGATATGCTGACCAGTTGACCACCGTGCCACGTATTATTATTAGTAGTAGTAGTATCTTCTTCAATTGTAATTATATCATTCATATCAATGAGTAGCACTTGCACCTGTTCATTTTCGTTGGAAAAGAAAATCTAATGAACCTGCCAATGTACAGAAGCTGAAGGATATATGTATGTACCAAGATATGCAAATGCCCATGTGTAGTATACTAGATTGTGAGCACGTTATCTTAGCATCAATGGAACTAACATACAGTACGTATATATACTTTAAGGTTTTAGATGTGAACCCACAAAAATGGAGTCCACAGTAGCCTTTTTCTTGAGAGTGGATGATTTTGCCCCTGAACCTCAACATTGAAATGTTGCCCTTGCTACACTCTGCCAACTACATCTTACATATTTACATATTTCTGTAGTCCTGAAGAATTGGGAACACAAATCAACTGCTTCATCACTTTTGATGGTGTTAAAAAATACATTTAAAAAATTGTAGTCATTTACATAAAACCCCTTCAATATGTGTTGTGCTATTTATTGTAAATGTCAATAAATGCAAATGTGTTAGATTCAAATCCAAATATGGAAGACAACCAGAATCTGGAAAAAGAGAAAGCTATCTGACACCCAGAATGTGTGAGTAAAATACATTTTGAATTCAGAAGGCCTGGTGAGTAGCAGTGAAGAGAATTTCACTCCTGATTGGGTCCATACCAGGGAGACAAATATAAGAAGCCCTTAAGCCCTTGTAATCAGTAAAGAAACAGACAAGGCCTGCTTGTTTCTACCTTCTTAAGCCTTGGTGGAGTTTGGGGTCCATTTCAAGTCTTGGAGCAGGCGCTGCCAAATGGCAGAAGACATCAAAGTATTCTGCTGTTAGCTTTCTTGCCGACTCACGTCAATGTCGCAGGGATTAGCATTAGCATAATTGAGGTTTATGTACAGACGCTTAGTGCAAGACCTTGATGGATCACTATTCTGGAATGGTAATGTGTGTTGTGTAATGTGGATTTTGAACACATTTTATTGAGGACTATAAACAACTCCCCACAAAACCTATTATACTGAGTAGAATATGTGTAAACAGACAAGCAGCTACTCTACATGAGTGTTGTACGGGATAACGGTACCAGTACCGTACCATGATTTTTCAGCGTCAAAAACGGTTCGATACCATTTTGTTTTAACACCGGTAGCTTCCTTACACACACATACGTGACATAACACCCACGAAATATAAATAGAAAGAAGCCTAAAACGAAGCCTTTCACCGAGTAGGCTGAGATTGAATTTGGCCGCCTTGCGGCCACGTCACGCGTGTGAGGGCCGATTAGTGGGCTGGACTAAAATCCACTTCCGGCCATGCTGAGTCCAGCCCTCCTTTAAAATTTGTCAGTCGCCACCCCTGCCGCCCGAAAAATAGGCATCCAGCTGGGCCGGAGGGGCCGACCGGTCCGGCCCCGGGACGGACTGCCCAGCTCTGGAAACAACACGTCTTTCCGCATTGTATTTTTTGATGACTTTTTGAAAACCTGCGATGCACTGAGGCCACGAAAATCAAACCGTGAAGTAGCGAGGGTTTACTGTAAATTATTACCATTTCATGTCAATTGTAAATTTGGCTGTGCAACTGATAAAGTTTGGGCCAGCAGAAAAGGAATTTAAGCCTCTGATGGCACACCAGAGCATTATAAATGTATTTTCAGAGGCTATTTTTAGACAAAATATCTTTACTGTTATTAACTTCGTCAAAAGTGGCTTGTGATTTTGCAACACTAGGAAATAAACGGGTCCCTGTTCCAGGGTGACAACAGTTGAGAATTATGGAGTAGACGACTTTCCTCAGAGGACTTATTGCAAACTTAAATTATTTCAGTAGAGATTCACAGTCATTGCTTAGCAAAGGCAATTTCAGTATCTCAACATGTATGCGGTAATTTATTTCCAAGGTTTAAGTGGAAGATAAAATTACTAACTACATTCTTTAAAAGGATGATCTCATTTGGAAGCAGAATAATTGCTTTCAGGACTTTGGTGTGAATGGCAAATGTTGCACTTGTGCCAAGGCAGCTGTCAGTCTTTTCGCCTCTCTTGGCTCGATGTGGTTCAGCTAGTGGAGGGTAATTGTGTGCTTAAAGTTCGAGATGAACTAATTAGCGGGTGCATGGAAAGCACAGCTCATTAGTGGGTGGGAAAAGGGACTTGTGCTGTTATGGCTCTGAGGGCTCTCCTCTACATCTTTTCCCAGCACAGAGAGAAGGCTGCTTTATAAGACTTCATTAAAAATATCTCAGAGAGCATGGAACGTCAAAAGTAATGAGCAATAGATGAAGAGGGGTAGACAACTGATCAAGTAAGGCAACTGTATTGTATACAAGAGGTGTACACATCCACAAAATCCCAAAAGTGATCAGATGAACATATCGTCTGCCAATAATGATCAAGAGCAAACAGGACTCACTTTTACTCCACAACCAAGAATGTTGACTATCAATTTCTTAAACAGTACATACAACAACCGCAAAGCATGCAATGAGACTAAATGCTGCCTGAATACGGAGTAAGATAGCTGTCAAAAAGGCATATGCGTGATTAACGATTCGTATCCGTAATAGTAATAATTTGTGAATACAAATTAAAATTGTGAGGGTTTGACTTTTCTTGTGAGTACGAATAAAAACTGTGAGTGCGTTGTTTTGTGAATACGACTCTCGCTTCTACCACTACGAATCTTCACCACGCACGAATTGCCAGCTGAGGATACGAATCACTTTGTGAGAGGACGAATCTGCACAACATGCAAATTAGGATGACGTCACGCAGGCCACAAGCAGGTCGCAAGGGGAGCTAATAATAATAGCACATTATTATTGAATTATTTTTGAATGTGTGTTTGGTTGTTTTTTTTATTTTAGTGAATATGGCATAATTGTGGTTGTCTAAGGAAGATCTGAACTTCATATTATTCAGTTTGACATTTTATTTGAATATATGATTTGCTGGGACAGGAGGATTGTGCTCAGTGAGAGAAATGTTGAGGCCCACCCTGATTTTTCCAGGTCTACCCATTAGCCACGGTCTGGGTCTGCCCCTGGTGGCACCGTTTTAGCCACTCAAAAATCAGAAAAAATGAAATAGTTTAATAAACCAGTTTAATGCTATATCTCCACAAGTGAATAGGCTACTACATTGGTCTTAGTTTTTGCACATCTTCAGCAATTATCTTGCATCATGTATTTAGAAACAAATCTCTGTAATTACGTTATTGGTTCTTTAAAACATTGCCTGTAAAGTTTATACGGGTGTGGTGACAATTGGCGATGGAACAGTTTAATGCAAATGATTAGTCTCAATGAAAAAAAAAACATTTTCAAATCCAAACAAATTAAATATAGTACACCTACAGATCAGATTGTTTGACTTCTGAAGTTCCAGTGTACTATGTTAGTCTGTTTACCTCATAGTTTTTGTTGTTGTTTTTAAATATGCTTTTTACCAAATTACCATTGATATTGTTTCCAGAGATAGGAGAATATCCCTTGTAATGTGCTGCCAAATACCTAAAGTTTACCTTAAAAGATTGTGGTCCCCAATAGCTAATAGATCATATGCCCTCATGTCACAATCCATCACACTTATGACTCCCCCACACCACTGTGGGAGGGCACCGTTAATCTGGATGGATGACTGCAATCACTGCCAGTCGGGGGACTACAATATGAGCCTCTCTCTCCTGTTTCCTCCTCCATCTTGATGCCCTTTAATGGCCACTTAATGTGGCTGACAAATTTACAAGGCATTTTAAAATGACCTCGTCAGCCACTCAGCTGAGGGTGGGAAAGAGAGTGAGAGGATGCGAGAGAGAGAGAGAGGTGGGGGGCAGCTCGTGTCCAATCTCATTTTCTACTGCAGACCAGTGCGATAAACATGCTGGATTTATAACAGAGGTGTGTTATAGCTCGTGTGCGTGTGTGTGTGTGTGTGCGAGCGAGAGAGAGAGAATGAGAGTGTGTGTCCAGTACAAATAATTCATCCTGAATACCTGTCGGCGTGAGTCACGACACCCGAGAATTCCTGCGTTTGAACACATCCAATTAATTGGTGGCTGCCTGCCACCCTTTCTGACTCTTTTATTTCTCTCCCTCTCTCTTACACACACACCATCTATTTTCTTTTTTTTTTCCCATACTCCCCTCACCGTCCCATACGTTTATTTCCCGCATCCTACGCTCCCGCCCTTCATTCTGTCATATTTTTCGTCCCGCTGTCTATTTTAATAGCCCATTTATGGATGGATGATTTAATGCCGGCTATCAAACCTATCACTGTAATCACATCGGTAATTAGGATTAATTAAAACAGCCTGATGACTGCCACTGAAAGCAAATCATCCACAATTCTCTCTTGCTAAATGTCCTCCCCTGACTTTGCATTCAGTTTACTCACTCAAGTCCTCCGACAGCCAATCAAGTGCAAATTCTCTACCCAGCTCTTGTCGGGTCATTAATTAAGCTCCCGAAGCACCTAATGATTAAGATAACACAGCAATCTAGTGGTGAATAGCCTCTTTCCTCTCTGCTCTTCCTACAGCTTTCCATTATAGGGCCCTTGAGGTGTTACTCAATCTTGATGAAATGCACACGATTGACAAATCAGTTACATTGACCTGGGGCTTATTATCTTGCTGCATATTCATGTGCTGTGTATTCAAGGGCGGAGTGTTTTCTAATCAAAGTCACGGAAAGTGATGAGGGCAACGTGGGAGCTCTAGCGCAGCATGGTGGCCCTGCTACCCCACCCGCCGTGTCCCCCATCTCACCCAGCGTCCCCACTGTAAATAACATGCATCATTCATTGGATTGAGCTCACATTTGTGTGGATGCAGCTGGCAGAAACGTGTGTGTTTGCATGTTTGTGTGTGTTTCGATCATGTGAAGGCTGCTTCAAGGGGCTTGGACAAATGGAGGTACCACATGGTCAGACCAGATGTTCTGTTTTCGTATGTGCATAGCTCATCAAAAACCAACAAGCGGCGCCACTATTGGACCCCTGCAATGCTCTGGGGCCAGCCAGCCCATCTGCTTCCTTCCTGACAAGCCCGGTGCATTGTGGGTCCTGGCTATTTCCAATCTCTATTCCGATGAGAGGAAGGTTTGGTTGCTGAATGAAAAACATTCATGGACCCGTACATCAAGATTTGAACGCAAAACTGACCTTATATCAGTTGCCCACAGTCAATCATTTCAATCACAGAACTTTACCAAGGCAATCCATCCATACTACTTATCCTGTTCTTGAGAGCGGGTGTGTTCGGAGCCTGTCGCAGCTGACTGCGGGCGAAAGGCACGCTGGTCACTAGTCCGGTCGTAAAGAACCATTCACTCTCACATCCAGAGCTACGATGTGCTCATAATTCATTGGTTGTGTAAAAAGTCATATATTCCCCCCTGTAGATGTCAGTAATGAGGTGAAGTGAATGATAACTCCCATTTGAAAGCTAGCTTTTTTTCAACTCAGGTCTACATATATATACGTATACAGTATATATCTAAATAACAGAAACAGCCATTTGCTCATAATATTTAAATGCATATGCATATACAACTTCATACTTAGCTCACTGTGATTTGTTTAATCTCACCTATGGGACAGATGGGAAACTTTTTAAAAAAAAATAGACAGATTAAGCAGTCGGAAGCCAATTTTTTGCGTCAATGTATTGTCTATCATCTATTTTCGTGGTGAGGCTTCAATGGCCGTGGCGAGGTTTCCGTTGGCCGCTGGCGAGGTTTTTTAACAGCTTCTGGGTCCTAAAAAGAGACGTATTTGGTGGTGAGGCTTTCATGCCACGTTGACTCTTTCGTTTCAAATATGCTCAGCAAGGGGTGGGGGGGGTGCTAGTGGAAGTTGGTAGACTGAAACGCTAACCGAAGCCCGTTTAAAATGATAGGCGAAAGGTGATTACTTTTTGGTCTGGCTGGACAAAAAGGCGGATAGATGGATGGCGGAAGGCGATAAAGGGACCGCACATTTTTAGCAAAATGCCCAGCTCTGATATCTTCTCTTTTGAAAGTGTCGACAGACTTGCTTTTGAAATCGGCTTTCTCTCTCAAGCAGTGATAAACAACCATAAAAAAAAGTGTGAGCCGCTAACAGCAAGCATCTTTGAAGCGCAACTATGAATTATTTACACTCTTCTAACCTCCTTGTAAACACAACTGATGCTTCACCAAAAAAGGGAGAGATGAATCGGTACAAAAAAAGATGGAATTAATCATTCATCTACTTATATATGAGGAGTTATATATAAATAGCTAATTAGGGCTGTCAAACGATTAAAAATTAAAAAACGAGTTAATCACAGCTTAAAAAAATAATTGATTGTAACTAATCGCAATCCAAAATATGCCATATTTTTCTGTAAATTGTTGTTGGAATGGAATGGTATAAGACCCAAGGCGGACATATACATTCAACATACTGTTCATATGTAATGTATTTTTTTATTACAACAACAAATCCTCATGAAATGAATATTAAAAGTTTTAAATGAAAATTATTAACATTCTTTCTGTAGTAGACAGCATTTTTATACTAAATCCAGACAAGTTGACGATACAACGAGGAACACCTGGACAAGACACAGAGGGTAGGAGGAAGCTGGTTGGTTAACACAAGGGACCAGGATGACAAGCACTGGTGGACTCAATAACTTAACGAGAGACAAAGGAACACAAGGAAAAACATGAAACTAAAGTCAAAAACCAAACTCAAACGACAGACCATGACATTCTGAGATTTAAAGGTCCCCTCTTCTTTCGAAATGCTCCTATATATTTATATATATTATATATATATATATATATATATATATATATATATATATATATATATATATATATATATATATATATAGATATAGATAGATAGATAGATAGATAGATAGACCGTGGATGTGTCCATCTTTGATAGACACACTGACTGCCTGGCAAAGTAGCAACAATAAGTAAAACAAGTAAAATTTGTCATCCATCTAGTGTGGTGACAAAAGCAAGACAGATAAGAAAAAAGGTTTGTGTGTGTGTGTGCAGTATTGCATGTGAAGAGCCAGCTTGCATTCATTGTGTACAAAGATGGCATTTAGCGCGAACATTCACTCATCAATCCTTGCCAGCGGGATGTGGTCTGGGCTGCCTCAGCTGCCAGCGCTGGTTGGCAGACAATTTTATTGGTGTGTGGCTTCCACCTACAGCTAGGCTCCCTCTGCTCACTATTCATCTGTCTGATAGCTGTGCACCATGCTGGTTCCAAATTGTTTAGAGGTCAATGTCCTTGAGTCCTTTTAATGAGGAGACTTGTATTTTTACATATTGAAACCTCTGAGATTGGTTGACCTCATAGAAATCAATTCCTGGGTCAGATTTCCATTACTTATGAACTGTACAGGCAAGTCGCACTTTAGTACACCTTCTAGAGTTATTGTAATGAGCAGCCGGATGCAGATGACAGCATTGTTTAGTCCCTACAAAGTGGTCACTCATAAGTAATGCTTGTAATGATTTTGACTCCAGTCACCTCAGTCGTATGCCATATGTTTCATTCACAATCTGTAGATTGATCGTGTACTCAATGATCATTTCACCTTTACAATAATATTAGTGATCATCTCATAGCTAAAGTATTAAAGCGCATTATATCACAATATTGACATCTTGACTGGTATCAGAGTTAAGTCTATACTCGATGCCTCAATTATCTTTTGTTTTGATTTCTTTCTGAATTCAAATCAAACAGATTACAACTGTGGACTCAGAAGGACTGAGGCTGAGAACATAGCACAATGTCGAAATTGAAGAAATCAAGCATGGAGCCATCTTGATGATATCATTACGTTTCGGATTTGCTGTGAGACGCATGTGTTTATCCAAGGTGAAGATGAACAATAGGGAAAAAAAAAATCATTTACTGATTCCAGCTGTAAAAGGAATACGTTCTGCTTCACTATGACAGGCAAAACATGACATCATTGAACGCGATGTGCTTTGCCTTAACTGTTAACATTTCCTTGCGGGTTGTGAAAGACATATTTTGAACTACGAAAATTGTTCCGGACATTGTCAGCTATGCAGACATTATTTCCTTATCATATTAGCCTGATGTGTTTAAGACATTCACCTCCGTCTTTACTAAAATGCATCTAGAGTACCTAAAATGTACTCCCCTGTCACCTATGACAGATTACCAATAATGGAGCAGAGACTCAAAGGGAAACTAAACCCTGTGCTATTAATCCTGGCCCAGTACCGACAACCCCCCACCCCACCCCCCCAATATAACTGCTCCAGTGTTTGAACAATGCTGTTGTCTTCTCTGTGTTTACTTATTTCGGAACAAATATTTGCCTTAGCGCACTGCTGCTGCTGCAAACATAGTCTCCCAGGAAGTGTTATTAATAGGACAATTAGGTATATGGTAATGAGTTGGATTATGCCTAATTATGACAAGATTTGTTTTGGCATTTTGTCTTGTGAGGCGCATGTGAAATGGTAAAGTCTAGCTTGGAGTGATGTGTATGCACCTGAATGCATAAGATAGGCATCCGGGGGCCCACCTAGGGGGGCTGTAGTGAAGCAGCCTATGTTCTATGTCAGGGGTGGTCAATTCTGGTCCTCGAGGGCCAGTATCCTGGATGTTTTATATGCCTCCCTGTCCAACAGACCTGATTCAAATCATCAGCTCATCAGCAATCCCTGCAGAAGCTGGATAACAATCCTGATCATTTGCATCTGGTGTGTTGGAGCGGGGAGACAAATAAAACATCCAGGATACCGGCCCTCGAGGAGCTGAGTTGCCCACCTCTGTTCTAAGTGCCAACACAGACATCAGTAACATTTATGATATCTGCAGCAGGGGTTACAAAGGTGGTCGCAGCGGGTAGCCCCCCAAGGACCACGTAAATTGCCTGCGAGCCTGTTCCGAAAATCCTGAAGCACACCGCTGATGGGACATTGTGATTTTCTAGGAATGTTGTATAAGTGATCATTTCAAAATGCAAAGATTGACATAAATAAAGTGTTGATATTTATCTGTTCCCTAATAATTGTGAGAAAATCCTTAACATGATCAGTATCGTCACAAAATGAATATAAGTATTTATTAATAATAACTAGGGCTGTCAAAATTAAAGCATTAACTATAGAGATTAATTTAAATTTCATAAGGCACAAAAAAAAAATCAACTCAGTTTATAAGTTTTATTTTACTTCCTGTAGGTGCTGACCTCTGCTCACTTTACAACCAAACTTAAAGCAGAGTCACTGTCGCAAAGACGGACTTTTACGTAGTTCCGTCCATCCATCCATTATCCATACCGCTTATCCTCACAAGGGTCGCGGGCATGCTTGAGCCAATCCCAGCTGTCTTTGGGTAGTGGGCGGAGACGAACAAACATCCACACTCACAATCACACCTAGGGGCAATTTAGAAAGTCCAATGAACTTACCATGCATGTTTTTGGAATGTGGGAGGAAACCGGAGTACCCGGAGAAAACCCACGCAGGCACGGGGAGAACATGCAAACTCCACACAGGGAGGCCGGAGCCGGGATCGAACCCACGACCTCTGAACTGTGAGGCGGACGTGCTAACCAGTTGGCCACCGTGCCGCCCAAATAACTGTTCCAAGCTTCATTAAAAATTGTAGTGGAAAAATACAATAAATCGGGACTATGAAAAATTTTGCGATTAATTAGTTTAAAAATGTTACTCGTTTGACCGCACTAATAATAACATATGATTGAAAATTGTTTGAGCAAATTTAGATATTTCAGATGCATGTATGTAGCCAAATAACCAAGAAGTAGCTGATTTACGGTGTGTGCTTCACAGGAGTCCGCTGAGTTTCTATAGGGTTTCAGCTTTCGCATGACTCTGAATAGGATAACCGGGAGAGAAAGTGATTTGATTCATGATTAGATGTGTGGGGGAAATGTCAGTGGGATTAGAAAATGTATAACGCAGTTAAGTTGGTGACATGGTCAACATTTGCAACTGCAATGGAGTTCTGTCAACACAAACCTTTGTCAAGGCCAAACAATCCAAATTTAGACCTTCACTAATCAAACACAACAATAACCACCTCTGATTATTGACAAAAATATATATATAATCTTAACAAAAGTATGTCACCAACAGTAAAATAATTCAATCCTAGTGTAAGAATAATAATGTATTTTATTATTCATGTGTTGGATTCTTGTGGACAAGACCTGTTAGCTTTATTAGCTTGTGGGTTTAGCTTTAGCTTTTTCCAAATCTATGCCCAACTTGCTTGATGTGCTTTGCTTCCACATATGTATGCTAATGGCTCACACACACACACACACACACACACACAAACATTCACAAAACAAGTTCATAGTGTTCTAGCTGCTTTCGCTCGTACACTTCGTACACTTCCCTGCACTCTCCTTGAAAGTAAAAAGACAATATTGTTGTAGAGTGTCTCTCTTCATTGTGTGCATTGATTACTAATGTGTCATTTGGTGTGAACCTGACACCTAGTTTTACACATTTATCCCGAGATGCTCTTATTCAAACACACGAGACAGTATTGAATATAATTTCACCAAAACAGAAAGCCACAACCAAAAACGATTATATGCAAATATATACACATACATAAAGTATTCGACTCAAACATTGTACATTTGCGTTGTCACAGCAAAGTGAAGTGCCGTCTTCTGGTTTCGATCCCGAGCCAATCACAGCCGGCCATCTCATATATATATATATATATATATATATATATATATATATAGACATGGCAATTCTCAACTCACACCACTGCCATCCACCATATGTTCGCAGAAATCCCTGCTAAAAAACACACACGAGACAGGTGGGGTATGTTTCTGTCAGTCGTCAGCAATACGGGCATGACAGACTGCAAGGTCCATTGGTACTTGAACCAGTTTGTGCCGATTGCACTGACGGACGAAAAAAAAACCTTCCGTCCGTATTCTATTATTTTATTTTTTTTAGTTTCCCTTATATTGTCAATTGTCAGCAAAACGGGCATCCGTCTGTCCATCAGTCTGACGGAATGCCCATCTCTGACTAAAATCCTAAATAAACTACAGTACAGTCTATCATCCGTATTTAATGTTCATATTGAACATCACTAATTAACATACCCTGTTTTGCATGGTTGCAATTGGTTGGTTGGTTAGAAAAGGGACGGATGGATGGATCTTTTTGTGATGATGGTCAACATATCCTCTGTGCATGGAGAGTGAGGGTGCAAAAAAAAAATCACCTCTTAGTCTTCACAAACAAATCAATTATTGAATTATTGTACAGTACTAGCTTATTATAGTCATCAGTCATGTTATTTATCTAAATTGAACTTCCTTTTGGATGCCCTGAGTGCAAAATTGCATTATTTTCATGAGATATTTCCTGTTTCCTTGCTTTCGGCAGCATTGCTCTCTACATGACTCTGAGAGCCATTCGACCGAGCCAAAGATTCTTCCATCATCTAACCATTTTCTATTGCGTTTGTCCTCATTAGGGTCACGGGCTCTAATGAGGACAAGCGCTACCAGTTGGAGCCTATCCCAGCCGAGTTTGGCAAGAGGCTGGGTCCACCCTGGACGGGTCGTCAGCCAGTTGCAGGGCACATATCAACAAATGACTCTTGCCACTCATGGTCTCACTTACTGGCAATCTCGAGTCTTTAATTAACCTAATGTGCTTTTTCTTTTGTTGTTATGTGGACGGGATACAAACTCCACACAGAAGGGCCGAGATTCAAACCGTGAACCTCAGACCTATGATGCAGAAATGCTAACCACTAATCCAACTATGCTGCTCCAGTCCCATAAAGCCAGTTAATTGGAAATCCCATCCAAGTCCTTCAAAAATGACTCAATATCAAGACATTTTAACGAATAGCAGCTCAGTTCCACAACAGATGCGATACAAAGTGCATATACTATATGAATGTGTTTGATAGCTTTTCATATTTGCTGAAACTGGGATTGGTGCATCTTAAATAACGTTTGTTGGTTTCAAGTGTCAATTGTTTGAAGACTTCTTTGAGTGTATGCAGTGGCGTGCACAAATAGACCTCAGCTAGTGCTGCTGAAGGACTCGCCCCTCTGTCCTCTCTCAAAAAAGCGCCCTTTGGAAAATTCTTTTTTTTTTTTAACTGAGGTCAATGTTGACACAATCTTTTAGAAAGATCTTTTTTTTTTTTACCTGACCTCTGTAGCTCTCTCTTCCTTTTGCCACGTGAATGCATCACAGCAGTCTAGCGACTGAAAGACATGATTGCGGTCAGGGACATGAGTTGGACACACACAAGCATCTCCTCCCCTGCTCCCCCAGCCAGGTAACTCTGTGTTATGAATCCAGTCAAACTGTATGGTTTGCGCCACCTGTAAATATTTTGTTGCGAAGTACAGCCCAAACAATTGAGCATAAATTAGCCGACTGGCCACCTGATGAGCTAACGCTGTTGACAATTCCGGGCTTACGTGGTCCATGCATTGAACAGCATTGGACTTTGCATCGTTGTCATTTGATTTGTGGAGTTTATTTTGACTATACAAAGTGATGAAAATTCGTTTGACTATTGTAACAATCTGCCTGGTTTGTATGCTAGTCACAGGCAATACGATACGTCGTCGGCCGTTTGTTTTACAGAGTAGAGGAAGAATTTGCATTGAGTTGCATCGTGGAAATATCAGAAATGCCCGGATGTTCGGAACTGTCTATTGCCTGTGAAAAATACTGTTCTGCCTTCTTGTAATGACAACAGTCCATCGCACTCATCCTCATACCCTCGTTCTGTTTGGTTATTAATTAGGCTATTTATTTACCAATTGTAACATAATGCCTAGAAAGAACAGGCTGAAAAGGGAACAAGAAAAGGAGCGTTCGACGTGTGTTTATTTATTTTAGGAATTTACACTTCTATAAGGTATTCCATATGCGCAAAAGCGTCCTTTTTTTTTCCCCCGGAGCACTTGCCCCCCAAAATGTCTGTGCACGCCGCCGAGTTTAGAGAGGCCTCACAAGTGCTTGTGAAATTGTAAAGCTGGGAAAGAAAAATAAACCATAATGCTTTTGAAACAGCAGCCTCTCACAGCCACACAAACGCATGCACGCGCGCATACACACACACACACACGCACACACACACACTGCAATATACAGATCTTTTATTAAAGCGTTCCTTACGCTCCTGCTGCTGCCGATAAGAGAGCTAAGTCTGGGATTTAGAGCTTTAGCTTATCGTCATCTTTACAAGGCTTTCTCTGCAAAGTGCACTAAGCACGGCCCAGCAATCTGCATAGGACGCCCAGCGGATGACGGCGGGAATGAGAGAAGGTGGACCGCTGGGAGGAAGCGGGGGAGTCAGAGGGAGAGGCGCATCAATAAATACATGCGTCTGGAAAAACGTCGGCTCGGAAACAGGTGGATTTGCATTCCAAGGAATTCAAAGCCGGCTTGCTGGGTAAAAGCTGGTCAACTGCTGTGGTATTTGTGAGCACATTTTGTGTGGGTTAGTGCGACATAGGGAGACAGAATTCACACATTGAAATTGCACACAATACGCAGTTAATTACGCAACACGCTCAGAGAGTGCTCGGCGGCTCTGTGACAGGCGACTTTTCATTTATTCAGGCAAAAAGATGAGATTATGGAGAAAGCTCATTTCCTGCTAAACTTGGACTCTGGTTTCCCAAATAAAATTGCTTTTATTCTTCGCAACATGTGTTCCCGGAGATTAAGGGCCTGTAATCTTGCAAGGGCCTTAATAAGACTCCGTATGCAAAGTGCAGCTAAAACAGAAAATGTGGAACGAGCTTCACTGAGCTCTGTTCTACCCAATGACTTTAATCCTGTTTATTAAATTATAAAGAACCTTAAAGGATAAAGATAAAGAATACTGAGTGGAGGATTTAAATGATTGTGGGTTATTTTTCCCCCTGCTGTTTTAGGGTGGGTTATTCGATGGAAATGGATCCTTTTTAAAGATGATAGATTTAACATGAAGTATGTTGAGTTCGCTGGGTATCCATTAGTCATTAATTTATTGATGCATATTTGTTGTCCTGACATTGTTTTTCATATGTTATCGTATTGTCTGATTGTATTTGTGAGCAGCACAAAACTCGCACCCCTAATATTAGCATACGCCAGTGGTGGAGCCATAACGTGGCTAATGAGTGTGCGTGGAATAAAATCAGGGTGGGCCTGAATATTTCTCTCACCGAGCACAATCCTCCTGTCCCGACATCATATATTCAAATAAAATGTCAAATTGAATAATATGAAGTTGGAAAGAAAAAAAAAATCACACTATGGAAAATTTAAAGTCTTCAATTAACCCAGAAAAAAAAAACACCCAACAGAGGAAGATTGTGCAACCTCATAGTCCGTAGCGGCGATTTGGAAATTTGAAACTTAGCGCTGTGGTCACCATGTTGCCCTGAAAATGTTTTTTGTTGCTTTCAAGTCAATATATATCGCTAGTATTTCTAACAGTCACAAATCAAAAGGCTATCGCAGGCTGTTTACGATGTCATTTTAAGATGTATGTATAATCTGTTATAACAGATTATGACGTTCATGAGTAAACTTTGAGTTAATGGCCGAGGGAGAGAGTGGGCACAAGCTATGTGGATTTGTGAAGTTGTCAGTGAGAACCTCCACTGAGCTATCGGCCTAAGAGGATTGTGTGCAACTAATCCAAATCAAAAGACATACTGTACCATGTGAATTATTACATTCTGAAGCAGATTATTTTAGCCCCCAGATTAACGATTCACGCCAGACAAATCTTCTCACGTCTTGCATGAAGAGAAATGAAATATGCACATCTAAATATTTAGTCTTCCTGAATATTGTCACCGCTTGTGAGGCCATTCGTTTTAGAGGAAAACAGCTTTTTTAGATTTTGGCCATATATGGCACATTTGCGTTTACTCAAGCACATACACAAAGTCGTATGTTCAGAAAATGTGGAAACATGATCAGAAAGGATTTATTTCACAAGAGATGATAATTGAAATAAACATTGAAATAACATGTTCCACACACCAAAAATACACAGTACATTTTTCTTAGTTTCCGTAGGAACTGGAAATGATTGTATCCCACAAATGCAGGCAAAGAGAAAGAGTTAACAAAATGTATTTACAACAAAAATCACTACCGTCAAAAGTACAAATCAAAGCGCAGGCGAACTGCCTGGAAAAATCGGGAGGAACAAAAAACGCTTGCAAATAAGGCATGAAGGACGACTAATGCAAAATCACCTGTCACAGAGGGATCAGGGAAACTTCAATTGAAAACAAACAAAATACCGTACGAAATAACACAAATCCCAATACTTGGAAAAACATGCAATCAAAAATACTGAAATACTAGAAAGATTAGGGAAAGGCAACAGACACTTGGTACAATGGTAGCAACTAGCAAGCAAGGTGAAGTCCTTATCATGCCGAACAGGTGCGGCGCCGAAGGACACGCCCACCAATCAGCTCATTAACTGGAACACAGAGCAGAAACATGACAGTTTTGCCGCTGAAGGTTTTACAAATAGCACAGTAAAGATTTTCTAAGTTATGTCAATATTGAATTTGCACAGCAAATACAAATATCATTAATGTTATAAAAATGGATGATCACGATCACAAAACAGTGGAAGCAAAGAAGCTTTGGACTACCCAATCACACTGGATGAGTCATTCTGCCTTTCTCTTTGGAGGCAAGACTAAAGAAATTGAAATAATTCAATTTCACCAGTATTTTAGGTTCCAATTCTGCGAATTCTGACAACATGCCAATTTACAATTTATCGAAGATCCTCAAGTCTTTCTTCCAAAGCACCTCTTGTCAGTAGCATCATTGTCTGATTATCTACCAGGAAGAATAATTGCAGCAACTTAATGGAAGTCCTCTCTTGCACAGCTTTGAATCTCGTCTTTATTTTGACTAGGGCAGGTCAACTGGTCATTACTGTACTTGGTATGTGCCAGCTTTTTAATGTTGGCTTGGTCCGCTGTCACTGCACAACCACTTGCACACATTCGAGTCAACCGAATGTAACCGCATGTGAACAAAACACAAAAGCACTCTGCTGCAAAAAGGTGAACTTGAGTGACAGTTCAATTCTTTTGCTTTATACTCACAGCTCTGCGCTCACACTGAGCCATCATATTCAATTTAACAACATCAGTGGGGAAACGAGTAGAGGGCATTTCGGAGCGTGCCAAAAAAGGAAATTAGAGGAAAAGTGTGATTTCTGACCGAAGTCAGGGGTAATACGGCTTGATAAATGGAAGTTAAATTGAACGTATTTTTTTATGGAAATGTTGACAAGAGAAAGTGCTATTATGGGTTAGAAATAAATGCTTTTAGACGTCTCTATGCCAACTTTTGAAAAAAAAAAAAAAAAAGTTAATATGGTAGAATAACATGAAACAATAAATGCAATAAATAATCTTTCATCTTTGTCAGTGCCAAGTACTGAGATCACATGACAAGTGAACACAGAGGACATACTTGGGTTGTCTCCATCCGTTGTGGATTGCTATCAGTGTATAACATTGTGAATCTGTGAACACAAATAAAACCTTACAACGCAACCCGCTCATGTTTCAAATGATGCCGCAGGCCATAAAACAAGGACAATAACTAAAATGCCACGTTCACTTATTGAATATTACAATGACAAATATTCCTTTCACTTCTAGTCAAACGTCGATATGTCAGCTGCAGAAGCACCTGCTGGTAGGAACATCCTGTAAATAAGGGTAATAAAGATTATCTTTGGGCCAAGCTTGTCTAATGATCAGGAGCACACCATGAGAGGCACATAATTACCAAACAATAACTAATGTACATAGCTGCGCCTTGGGCATATTGACTTGTACACTTATCATTTGCATCCTGTACTTTTATGCTTGCTGGCAGTTATAACAGTCAGTGCACCTGTCCTGTAAATAAAGGCATGTGACTTTTGTCTTGACAAGTAAAAATATGCACAGGTTCAAGGGTCATGGCTGTTCACTTATCACATCTTGTTTGACTTGTTCACACTGTCAAATTCAAAGTGCAGTAGATGCAAAATTAAAAAAAAAAAAAAAAAAAAGTTGCAGCTGTCTGTCTATTTGCATAGACAGCAGATGATAGATGGTAGCCGTTGGATTGTCATATAACTGCAAGCAAATAAAGTCGATTGGTAATTATTTTTAGACAATTTGCAAATATATACACTATAACTATGCATTTAACCAGGAAATTGTGGTTGTTTTTCAACAAAGTCCATTTGAGAAGTGCTGCCTTTCTCACTGTACCTGCTGGCTTTCAGAGTAACTCCCGTTAAAAGTCACTCGTCCATTTCAGTTTTTACAGTTGGTTACCATGACTCCCAAAGCAGCCACTCACTCAGTGCAAAATGTTCTCTGTTGGAGAAACGTCCAAAAACATGGCTGTTAAGAGCAGAACAATTCCATTGTAATCAACTGGAGGGGGTACAGTGGGCTCACGCTGCCCTTCATCTTTTTTTGTTTTTTATAAAAAGGACCTTTTTGTTTTTCGTTTATGTCCTGCATGACTGCATGACATTTGTGGATGTGCACGTGTGCGTGTGTTGAAAAGGTCATAAATGCACACTCCTGTGATCAGCAGTCTTGCTGTTTAAACAACTGACTGCATGTTCATAAAGTCCACTCTAAAGTTTCTAAAGCAACTACAAACAACAATACAGAACAGTCAAAAGAGTAAAGTTGTGCTCGGAGCAGTTTATTTGCTCATTTGCACAAAGGATCCTTTATTTTAAAGTGGAAGTCAACCCTCCAAAATTCTTTCCAATAATATGTCGTATGCAGGCCCACAAGTGAAAACATGGCATTCTGGTTGATATTGCGTTTGTGCAACATGAGTTAAGCAGGTAAATCCACCGTTTTTTTAGCCATCTCACGGGGCGGCCATTTTGTACTTCTGTTAACTAGATATGACATCACAGTTGCTTAGGGCTCAGGGAACAACCTCACCTGTTTTCTGAAGCTCAACCATGATTGGTTGTTATCTGAACCCTGAGCAACTGTGATCTCATTTTCCGTCAACAGAAGTGACAAAATGGAGATGGCTAAAAACGGGTGGATTTTACTGCTTAACTCCTATTCCATAAACACAATATTAATCAGAATGCCGTATCTCGACTCGTGGGCCTGCATAGAACATATTGTTGTGAAGAAAATTTTGGGGTCGACCTTTATTTCAAATTTAATGAGATATTTATTTATTGATATAATAATATTTAGCGTGACGAGACAAATTGAGGCATGACGTCTGTTCGAGCAGAGGCCAGTATTCGAGGATTCATGGTGAGTCGCTGCTCAATGTTGCGTCTAACTGTGATTCACTGTTTAACCCAATCTGCTGTAATGCTAAACATCTTTAGCGACTGTCAATCTGAGAATTACATTCCAGGGCTAATCATCAGATTTAACAGCATATTATTTAACACCAGTTTTCCGAGCGACTTTCATCACACTGTCTGCTTAATTACCATGACCAGTGTGATGTCCACTGGCTGCCTGAGGTGTAATCTGCATAGAGCAGTGGCCCTCAGCCAGACTCAGGGATTTGGCACTCTCTCTTTCCCTCGGTTTCATCCAAAAGTCTTTGTTTATGTCAAAACAGTCGTGAGCCCTTTACCCCAGATTACTCCCTGCTGAGGGGATAAAGACACAGACACGCACACGCACATGCACACGCATAGAAAATCTGGAAACAGGCCGAGGCATCAAATTATTGAGAAATGCAAACGATAGTTGATGTGTGACAATAATTAATATCTCTTTGCAGTTTGAATAGCACTTCATTGGTTATACCTGCACCGGTGTAATACGTTAGGATTCACCCTGCAGGTCCAAGTGCCCAATTCTAATTTAATGTTTTTATCGAAATGTTTTAAATGTCTAGTTGCATATTCATATTCAATTCCTTTACTGAATATTCAATAAGACTGCGTTTAGAGTCACCAAACACATGAAACAACCTGCCATCAATAACTCCAAGGGCTCTATTTTCATAGTCAGCACCCGTGTGCTTGGCGAAAAAAAACTATGCATCTTTATTTTCGTGCCGTAACACAGTCAACTAGAATTGGCAATCTAGTTGCCGGTCGAGTTGACTGTGTTAGGGGATTTGGCAGACCGCGTTGCATCACGCTAGGTGTTCCAGCAGACCGAGGGCGTTTTCTTGTATGGCCTTCTCGGACTAAACAACTTTTATGTCGTTCATGACAGTCGCACTGTCAGACCACCAGATATCATCGTTCTGTGTCTTGTTCCGGATGAGACTACACATTACGGGTCCGTCACTGACTAGACCCCGGCAAATCGTTGTGTGCTTCCGTCAAGAATCTGTCCATCCGCGCAGGTCTGTCAGGGAGGAGAAACAAACAGCTGTGTACTCATGTTGATGGAGGCATTAAGGGTATGTGCAGGTGTGTTTGTTCTCTGCTCAGCAAAGGCAAGAAAAAAAAATGAAAAGAGAGAGACTATGGACCTGTTCCTGGATGGTGAAGAGAGGGAAGTATGGACTGTCTATTGTTCAAAAAGAACTTAAGATAACACATTTGTTTCATGACACACACCGCGTTTGCTAATTAGCTACAGGCTTTGCAGTTAGCCATTTTGATTGTATGCGCGCGCTACATCCAGTCTCTCATCATACTGTCTTCCTATTGGTTAATGCCGAAGAACCAATCGAAGGACTACGTAGGACATGTCACACTATGCGGCAAGGCAAACAAAAACTGTCCTGCCTGTTTTCCATCTCTTCCCGCTACAACACACCTGTTTCAAATGATCAGCTCATCAGCAGGTCCTGCAGGAGCCTGATCTTGATCCCGATCGTTTGAATCAGGTGTGTTGGATGAGGAAACCTCTAAGACATGGAGGAGGGCGGCACCCGAGGACTGGTGTTTGACACCCCTTCATAGACCAGCTCAGAGCAGGTCTAAGTTGTGGCACAGGTGGGTAACGTGATTTTGGTGAATTTGATTGAGTTGCAGCTAGACAGATTCTGCGCTCCACTCTGTGTGGTGGATGTCAACATATTTCATTCGTAATATGACAACAGCATACACTACAAAGCTTATGTCATTTAATGAGAGAAATGCTTCATCCATAAAATACAACATATTGGGGTGATCGTTGTGATATTTTTAGAGGTTGATGTGCACAAGAGTCACATACACTTTGGTGATGACTGATTACAGTTTTTAAAAAGTAAGTAAGTAAGTGACATAAGCATTTTTAAGCTTATGCTGGATGTTAGGGACAGTCAATCACAGTGTTCTTGGCTCTCGTTATTTACAAATACGTACATGTTTTAGAGTCATGTCTTGCCGCATTACAATATACCACGTAAAAATCATGCAGATTCACTTTGAAAAATGTGCAGGACTCTCGTACGCAATCATAGACGTATTTGGCGTGCATAGGCGTGCGTAACCAACATTATTTTCAGTAAGTCCGTGATTAGCTGTTGCAGATTAGACTGGCCATCAATCAAACAAAAATCGCACCACTCTTTTTTTATTGTTATTAATGTCTTAGTGATAAACAACTTAACATTAGTATTTCACAACACAAAAATAGCTACTATGATAAAATAAATATTGTTTATTCAATAAAATGTATTTACTGTCTACTGGTTAGCACGTCCGCCTCACAGTTCAGAGGTCGTGGGTTCGATCCCAGCTCTGGCCTCCCTGTGTGGAGTTTGCATGTTCTCCCCGTGCCTGCGTGGGTTTTCTCCGAGTCCTCTGGTTTCCTCCCACAATCCAAAAACATGCATGGTAAGTTGATTGGACACTCTAAATTGCCCCTAGGTGTGATTGTGAGTGCGGATGTTTGTCTCTGTGTGCCCTGCGATTGGCTGGCAACCAATTCAGGGTGTCCCCCGCCTACTGCCCGAAGACAGCTGGGATAGGCTCCAGCACGCCCCGCGACCCTTGTGAGGATAAGCGGTATAGATGATGGATGGATGGATGATTTCTATAATAATTAGTCTTTTTTTTTTTTTTTTTGCCCACAGCAACGGCTCCAAACCAAGCAGTGCAAATCCAGTCTAGAGCCAATAAAGAGTGGAATCAGCTGTGGGAGAAGGGTGCATCAGTGTTTTACAATTGCTGTATTGGATGTCTTTTGCAGAGATGGGGCCCCGCCCCCCCCTGGGGCCCCGCCCCCCCCCAAAAAAAAACAGAAAAACAAAGACGTTTGTGCACTCATAAACATTATTTCAAGCTCTTTAGCTGGCTAATGCTAATTTGCACACCCACTTACCGGCTGGGAGTATCGTGAGTGGATTGAATTGTTTACAACTGTTTCGCCAAGATAGGATTTAGCTGCCAACACAGTCATGTCAGTCACTTGAGCAGAGCCCTCCAGATGACGAGAATATTTAAGATTGCTTCATAACGCAGTACTGTTATGTTTTATTGAAAAACCTTTGCGTTATAATGCAATAAGTTTTCAGTTTTTGTTGCGTTATCTTGCAATAAAATAATTATTGCAGAATAAGGCATGGTTATTTTAGGAGAAAACGAAAGTCTTCCACTTCTGGGTCGTACGGCGGCGCTGACAAAGATTTTTACACTCAAAGAGATGTCCCAGTCCCAGACAAGGACATACTTTGCATGCAAAGGGATAATAAGGTATGTACCGATAAATGTTAACAGTTAGGTGACAAAACAAAATTGCTATTCCGGATTACACACACAAGACACGCTGGGCATGTTTGTATCAGTCAGTGAAATGGCGTCTCGACTCATGTGGCATAATCCATGGTTATTACATGTGTTGAACCACTAGAGGGCAGACTATGCCTGTGCAATGTCACCCTGCAGGGAACGCACATAAAAAGTGTTGTGCAGCCAATTAATGAAGGTGGCTCCGTGGTGTCGCTGAAGAGAACAGTGGTCTTGCTTTTTAAAAGAACCCAACACAGCTCGTTTAGTCAGTACTTGACCTGGTTAGGGGTGAAAAGTGGGACGGACGAAAAACCCACTTTTGTCTTTGCTTAGTCCGTCCTTTTTAAAAGACTTGTTGTCCTCCTTCGGTCCACCCACAAAATGGGAATCCGTCCGGGGCGGTGGGCCGGACCGTTCCATCCCTGGGACGGAATAACCATCTCTGATCATTAGAATAAGCATGTGTCCTGTATATAATATTGTAAGTTGTGGTAGACCTTGATATCGCCTACATTTTATTTTAAGAGTGAGAGAAGTGTGAAGAGTGTTGAATATTTGAATAGGAATATGTGAACATCCACTTCAGTTGTTTAGCAGTTGTCTTTCAATTTTCCTAAATCACACGCAATACTTCCGTAGATACTGTATGTAATGTGTTGGTCAGGATGGACCAGTGCAAGATACGCGCACGTACAGTGTACTCATACTGCTGGAGACTGGAGTTAGTCATTTGCCAGAACAATAAACTTGGTTTAAGGGTGTACAGTCAGTACCCTGGACAGTTCTCAGTCTGAGGGTGCCTCATGGAGGCCTTCATATTTTTGTGGGTTTTAAAAGACACACACAGGCACATAGAAATACACGACTTTGACATATTCTATATTGTTATGCACCTCTTTTAAAGAGGCCATGTGTCACCACATTAGTGATGCTTAGTCGACACAATAAAATATGCTTGGACATGAGTGGACAGGGGTGCAGTCCAATAAAATACACTTTAAGCGATCAATGATTTTCTACCCAGTGAGATTTATTGAACGTCTGTAGCAAAAGTCAGCTTGTCCTACAGTGTCAATAGCTTTAATATTATGGGCTGGCAGCCATGAAATGATATAATGCCATTTTAAACGGGCTTCGTTTAGCATTTCCGACTACCAATTTCAATGGCCGCACACCCAACACCAACAACCCAGCGAGATCCACCCGGCAAGCACGACGCATTCAGCACAAGGACAACAAAACACAGTCAAACAAAATGTTAAAATGTTTGTTAAAGTGTGTCTTAAAACAGCTCACCTTAACTAGAGTCCCGTGTTGAATTTGATCCAAAGGTCCTTGTTGATGTTGAAATCAAAAGTTAACTTGCCATGATTACTTCCGGTGACAGGGCTTCTTCTTCGTAGTCTTAAAAAAAACGCAGCACGCAACGCAACAAAGAATAAGAAGAAGCCACCAACAATGAAGAAGAAGAAGCAGCAAGTATTGACACTCTTTTCTTTGCACAACAACAATGGTTTCAATTTGTACCTTTGGCTAAAATACACCGTGGGAATCTAGTTAAGGTAAGCCAATTTTAGGATAAAATTTGATACTTTAATCGCTGGGCGATATTTGAAACAAAAGACTCAAAGCCGGTAACTAAATGCATTTCCTTTTAGCACCTTCCAGAGATGACACCCGTTTTTCAAATGCCGTAACTCATGAACCGTTTACGATAGCAACGTAATTCCAATGGATTCTGAAAGCAGAGAAGGAGAGCTTTCTGTCCACATGCATTACGGTAGCTGACAATTTTTTTATGTCCGGGGGCGGGGGAACCCGTGCGTCTTAGTGGAAAGTGATGAAGATGACATGTTTTTCATCTCACCGTCGCGATTCTGAAAGCAGAGAAATGGAGCACTGCAGCAATACCACGTTTATTAATATTCGATTACATAGACGAGAAAAAATGGGCTTCCGACTATGCTTCATCCGACTATTTTTTTAAGTTTCGTTTATCGGCTACAAAATGGGCGTCCGTCATAGGCGGACCGGTTTGTCACATAGGCGGAATGCCCAGCTCTGCAAATGATGAATAGACGTATAGATTGTCTGCAAATGTTGCACTCACGGCTTGTCTCAAGTTGTGATGAGCTGTGGGGAGTTCTTCCTGATTTGAGCCACACAGTGAGCGGCCACACAGTTTGAAGAAAGGAGGTGGCAGGAAGAAGTTGGTTAAAAATACAAATTAAAAAAGTTAAAAAGAGGCAAATGTGGTCTTGTGGCAGCATGCTGTGGTGTGCGTCAATATCTTCAAAAGCGTGCTGGTGAGCAAGAGTTCTTGGGCGCACGTGGTCAGAAGGGTTTTCAGGCCTGGCAGGCGTACAAGGGCCCTCTCTCTCATGACGGAGCGCTTGGCACACGGCCAAAAACCAAGAGAAATAAGTCCTTGAAAAAAATGAGAAAACAAGAGGGGCAAATGGATCATCCAGGACACAGAGAAGATCCTGGCGTCGCGCAGAGGCAGGAACAACATAAAGCACACATTCCTGAAAATGGAGCTAAATGTGAAAAGACTAACTGTAAAATGCAGGTCAAAGAAAACATTCTCCCGGCTACCGTTTGAATTGCTTTTTATCCCTCCCACTGGGTGGAATGATGGAAGGGCGGATTCCCAATCAGTCAGCTATCCATGCTTTAAGTCTCTGGAGGTTGGAAAGGGAAAAGAGAGGAAAGCGCTTAAATAAACCGAAAAGAACAAATGAGCTTTGTGACAGCTCAGCAAGCGCAACCTCCCTCTTTGTGTGTGAATGGCCGTCTTTTGTTGATGGCTGAATAGATGGCTAAATTTCCCTTGAAATCAGGGCCGGGGCCGATGGCACATTGTGAGGCTGAAAACTATTGTATGCAGATGGGCGATGATTGGCGGATTGAGGGTGTGAGGATAGGTCTCGTAATCATATTCAGTGAGCTTTGATTGTCCGTTTTAGATTTGTAGCTTCGTGAACATATTCACACCGGTTGACATGTTCTTCTTTTCAGAGGTTGACACCAGATGGTGTCCTGTGAACAAGAGTTGAGCAAGTGAAATAAAAGTCTTTGGCCTGAGAGTAATGACTTGTTACATCTCACTGAAAGATTTGGGTATGTATTTACAGCATCTGTTTAAGGGGACATACAGTATTTAAGGATGTGTGGCTTGGCATCCCATTCATTACTACATCTTAGACAATAAACCCTTCATTCCCAAAATGTGTTAGTTTGTTCTCAGCGCACATGCATAAAGTGACTGTACTCCCCTATTTGTAATTATTCACAATGACAATGATTTTAAATATGGATTAACTGGTTTTAATAAGGGTGACACGTCCGCCTCACAGTTCAGAGGTCGTGGGTTTGATCCCGGCTCCGGCCTCCCTGTGTGGAGTTTGCATGTTCTCCCCGTGCCTGCGTGGGTTTTCTCCGGGTTCTCCGGTTTCCTCCCACATTCCAAAAACATGCATGGTAAGTTGATTGGACTCTCTAAATTGCCCCTAGGTGTGAATGTGAGTACGGATGTTTGTCTCTGTGTGCCCTGCGATTGGCTGGCAACCAATTCAGGGTGTCCCCCCGCCTACTGCCCGAAGACAGCTGGGATAGGCTCCAGCACGCCCGGCAACCCTTGTGAGGATAAGCGGTATCGATAATGGATGGATGGATGGATTGGATAAATTAACTTGTATTTTTCTACTTTTTGCATTCTTGTATTCTATCCACCTTCTCGTATTTTATTCTTGTATTCCATGGACCTTCTTAACACTAGGTGTAAGAGAGACATCATTTTGAATGTTTCCAAACCCTTATTTGTTATTACACTGCGTACCGGTATATAGATATAAGATGCTCCTGGCCTCTTATATTTCATTACCATGGTGTAATTTTGGTATTAAACAATATAAAAATAGTTACGGGTCATTATTCCTTCAACTACGGCGTCCCAGTCAATTTGACGGTTCTACTTAGGTTGCGCTGGGAGGGCGCCGCCGGGTTTCTATAGGAACCAGCGGTTGCATTGAGAAACGCTGCTGGTCACCATGATCGATTTAAAAAAAAACTTTTAGAGTGGAGGAGGCATTAATCTGCTTCAAAATACTGATGAGTCTGAGGATGAATTGCTCGGCTGACACGAGTCAATGAGTCAGAGTAAAAAAAGGCCCTCTGGCAAGGAGGAGGAGCAGCCTTGTTGCGTGTTAATAGGCTTTAGATGTGATAGTCATGACGATGTGGGTAGTGCATGCCAGACAGTCAAAATAAATAAAATAATGAGCTTATGTGGTGCTTGTTGACATAATTTCCCCATGGAAAAAAAGAGTTCCGGGGTGCGACCGGGACAGAGTTGTTTTGTGTGCCGTACAAAGGATTTACTTTACTATTTACTAAGTGATGTGCAATCAAGCCGTTTGTGACACGTGGCACCTTTCCTTCGGCTCCAAGCCGCTCGTCCATTTTGGATGGCCACACCTCCTTTTCACTTTTTACACAGAAAGTTTGAGCGGGCAGGTGAGTGTATGCCAACAAATTGCGTTTGATCTGCAATTTGGACCAATCCAAACCTAAAGAGACTGGATTACTGACCCTCAAGCACTGCCCGTCGTGACTTGATTGATAGTCCATTACCTCATTTTCCACCCAAGCCCATTCCGTCAATTGAAGGACTTCCAGAATTATTTGTCAATTATTAAGTACAGAGGCATGACGCATAGGACAGGTTTGTGTCCGACTGGGTTCGTGAGGTGAGTGTTTACAATTTTCCCTGACGGAGACCGGAAGGTTGTGAGAGCAAAAGTGCTTCATTCACAAAGACTCTCAGAGCGGAGCAACTACCAACACGAGCAAACGTGATACATGCTTGACATTAAATCACTTTTCTGGTTAGATCATTTTGAAATCGGCCTACCCATCTTAAATAACAGCATAGATCGGCATGGTTTTGCATAGGTGGTTTTGCCGGTGCATCGTTTGGCAGCGGCCTGAGCACCCATCCGTCATCGTCATTCAGTCATTATTTCAAGCCGAACAAAACTGCAGTCGTCAGTCTGTCATGTTATTTTAACCACACTTCTGTCATCATTTCCATCAGTAAACTTCAAATTGTCAGATGGGTTGGAGGTGAGGCAGTTCCGTGCGCTGGAGCGCCCAGAGAGGCGTAACACAGCCCCAAACACGGTAGACTAAACTTGCGCTGGCATGAAAATTAAGTTACGTCCGTTTTTACGCCGACCGCACGTGCACCAGTCTACCAAAAAAAGGGCCCCAAATTTCAGGTCAGAGACTTTTGTCTCTCACACTGCTTAGCCCATTTTTAATCTGTTGCTCATTAAAGATACAGCATTCAGGCACGTAAACATTTGAATGAATTAAATTGTGGAGTTTCACTTAACACAGTGAATTATAACGTAATATGTCCCATGTTCTCCCCGACCTCACATCTACAGTTAATTTATATATGGTGCTTAGTTTCATTGTGGTGTTATAAAGGCCTCCTTTAGACAGTCCACATACTTAATGTTTTGTAAATGTGTTCTCAGATTTACTTTTGTAATGAGAAATGAATCACAAACTTTCACCCATGAATCCTTTGTTGTTTGGAGTGTTTTCTTTTATGTATGCTTGTCTGTGCATGTGCTGTTGAAGAGAGCGTCATCAGAAAACTTTACCTGTGGTAAATGTAATGTGTCAATGTCATGCAGCGTAGCACACAAATCCCACCACCTTTCCAGCCTTGTCATCTCACCAAAGTGAGGCCACTAATGTGTGGCATGTCGTGTTAAAGCCAGCTAAAAGTAAAATGTAGCAAGGATGCCTCAGTGAGTCTCATAATAGCCTCCGTTTGGTTGTAAAGGCGGAAAAAAAGAGACATCCAATTTCCAGCAGCCTTGAAGAATCCTTGAGTGACACTCTCAGATTACTTAAGAGCAGCAGGAACATTGTCTTTTGTCAAGGCCACAAATGAGAGCAATTACCTGTGCCTCTTACAATGCTCAATGCCGCCTTTACCCTGACTGAGGAGAGGCTGCAAGCAAACTGAGGGTTACTGAAGTGCATTTGTACTCCGTCTAAATCTGAGTCCATTTCTTTGGTAAGATTAGGGTCACCAATAGAAGGTGATCCTAAATGCGATTTAAACATTTTGAAAGGTGCTTTTGCAGGCCTCTTTTGTCTTTGGCCTATGTGCTGTCATCTCTGTTGTTGATGTTGTCGTTGTTGGTTTCGAGACAAATTGTCTAGAAATTGAGAAAATTCAGCATTTATGCTTCTCTTTGAAGGAGTGGTCATCCTGTAAAGATAGCTGCAAGAGCACAGTTCTCAATGGACTAAAAAAGAACCCTACACTTTTTCAGCATGCAAGCTACTTATAAAAATAACCAAGTCCAAATGATCTACAGTATCTACTGTATGTTTATTTATTTCAAAGCACTAATTTTTTTGCACACATATTCTTTATATGCACAATAAAGTGTATATTAGTGTACCTTGATTAACTGCATGAAATCATTTACATATGTGGTGAGGCATGCAAGAGGCGCATGACTGGCTGCCCTGTATGTCAATCAGGTGACAAATTTCACACTGAATGATAGGCGGGAGTCTACTACATCAAAGAGGAACTCATCGCTGTCTCATAAAAATATTGCTGAAGAGTGTTTGGATTTTCCACAGCACTACTGGCGAAATATTCTGTAGACAGATGAAAAATTGATATAAAAGATCCATGCTTGCCTGATTGCTTGCCCACTGCAAGTCGCCGTTAAGGTTGCCAACCATCCATAGAAAAACGGAATCGTCCCGTATTTAGGAACTTAAGTATGCGTCCCGTATTGAGTTGTAAAGGGACGCACTTTGCCGAGTAATATCGTCAGAGTAAAAATATAATCTGTAAAATGTTGATGGAATTAATGAACAACAGTTCCCTTTATATGACAATTTACGGTAACGGTCCTAAGCCCTCCCCTGCTCTTTGACCAATGAGCTGACAGCACATTCGTGAATATCAGGATACAGAATCCGCTTATCTTATTGGTCGAGGTAATTGTCACTTGCAAAGTAGATTGCGGAAGTCAACAAAGCAGCATGACAAATTTGTTGTCCACCAGGCAACGCCAGAGATAGATATGGTATGTAAAGAATTATTTTGTTTTTTAACCCTCCGATCAAGGTTAATATGGGAATGTGCAATGGATGTCAGCATTGTATGGACAAACAACATATAATAATTTTAGGGTGGAATAAAAAAAGTACAATTGATTGACAAGTACGTTAAATAGATTAATAATACATAAAAGTAATAAATTGCTGAATAATAGATAAAGGATACACACACAGCCTTACATTTATTACAAGTTCGAAAACAGATGCATATTTTTTACTATACAGCCAGTCGATATACTACACTTTAACTATAAATCTAGTTTAAAAAATGTAAATAAGTTGTTTACATTATTTTTCTCATATATGAAGAGTAAGTGGACAAATATGTGAAAATCTTCTGCTGAACTGATTAAAGGTGAGCTCATTTTGAGCCTCATTTATTACATGTCTTGCTCAGCGTTTTACTCTGCAGTAGTCAAAAATGAACGTGGATATGTTTCTACCATAATATACAGTAATTCTCCTTCTAGATTCAGGTTACAACAAGCTCCGCAAACACAAATTCTATCTCAAGAACGATATAATCCATTTTCTATACCACTTATCCTGTTCTGTGTCAAAGGGTGAGAGCAGGGGTGCACCCTGGACTGATCACCCGTCTATCATAGTGATATCACCCCGAAGAAGAAAAATACATTTACAGTGAAATCATCGAAGCAGATTGTATTTTTCTTTAGTGCCCACTTGAAGTCCAGTTCTCCCAAAGATCATTTTTCTCTTACATTACACGCGTACAAAATTATTAGAATGCAAATGTACATATGTCAGATATCACCTTTGATCAGTTTTCTTAAAAAGCATTATATACAGTACGCGGATGCGTGTTCTTTATTCCTCACCTTGATGGAGTAGTCACAGAATTTGTTCTAGAATGATTTACTATGCACAAAATGTGGTCTAAAATCGATATGCACATGGAACATATTTAAACATCATAAGCTCGCATGTAATACCTGTTTAAGATAACATATGATCTCATTACAGTCCAACATATGGCCTGTTAAGTCTGCTAAAACTGGTGACTAGAAGCAGAATTCAACTTAAATCTTTCTCCAGCTGTCCGCTTATTCCTGGTCAAAAGCTTTGACCCCAAGCTGCTCCCCCCAGATAAAGCCAGTCGCAGGCCTTGGATTCTGAAAAGAGCCAGGAATTAGTCCCAAACTCAAACATAAGGAGATGATTTTCCCACTTAGCTGTTGGAACAAGCTGATCCCCGACCTCAACTGGAGCACAAACAACAAGCCTGAACTCATCACCTAATGTCTGTGCAATATCACTTAAGCTCCTGTGGTTGGACTTGGACTGGTTTTAAGGCAACAAAGACGCTGCTTCTGATTGTTGTGTGAAGCCCAGAAGCAGATGTTTTGTGTTGACTTTACTGGACCAATTTTGAGCTGAAGTGAATTTTATTTATTAAATGATTATCTTTTGAACCGGAATGATGGAACTGATTCCACTCGAATCCGGGGTTTCAGTGCCCAAACCTAAGGGGGACACAGCCGTGCGTGTGTCTGCCGTGCAATTCGTCCTCATCGTCAATATTTTGAAGCAGATGTAATGCCTCCTCTACTCTAAAGCTTTTTTTTTTTTCAAGATACATGTATAGATCATGGTGACCAGCAGCCTTTATCAATGCAGCCGCTGGTTGCTATGGAAACCTTAATCATAATCACGTGATCAAAAAAATGACAGCGTCAAAAAGGGGTTGGATTAACTTTGAAAATAACGCGCTAAATTGACAGCCCTAATATATATATATATATATATATATATATATATATATATATATATATATATATATATATATATATAAACTGGTGTCCCGTCCAGCATGAGTCACCCCTTTCCCACTGTATAAAAACCTGAGTGCCTTCATTCGTATCAGTCGTTTTCCTTCGCACATGTGAATTACTTAGTTATTATAACTATGCCCATCTCTTCTATTACAGGGTGGAGTTAGCGAGCTAGCAATGCCTACACCTTGAAAACACATCTTCCCTGGTTATCGCAATACACAGAACAGCTTGATGACATTCATTTAAATTCCAAAGTGAGGAGGTGACACTTCGTACAAGCCGCCAATTTGGCAGGCACTCTTCTCTGTAGTATATTAGTTCTAGAAGACATTTATTTTCACTTTACAAATTCATTATTAAATCAAATATTTAGTTAATTAATTAACATTTTGTTTTTGGTAATTTCCATCTAAAAATATGCCAGCTCAAGAAATGAAAAAATAAAATTACTGTTCTCAAAATGTGGCAACTGTATAAATTACTTGGTTTTGTCAAGGGATTCTGCCAAGAAATGGTAAATCCTTTATTGCTCTGTAACGCACTGCACACTTTGGTGACCTTAGTCACAAACACACACACGCATACACAGTAGCAGCCTCATGCTGTTGCTTTTGACACAGACACACAAAGTCCTTCTACACTTCTCCCGATAACAATAGCTGTGCAGTGAGGTGAAACTACAAGAGGAAAAGCATTTATCCCAGTGGAGTGTTGCTGATGACCCCCCCCATCCCCCTCCTGGTTCCCTCTTGAGCTCCTCCTCCCTCGGGAAGAACACAGGAAGCTTTTGTGTCTGTACTGGACAGAGTCGGGGGAGGTACAGCAGGAGGGGGCTAGGCGGACTGCTGTCACAGCGTGCAAAGCTTTTTCTGGATGCAGGCTGTACTTTTGACATGTGTCTACTGACATTACCCATGGTGCTCCCCTTCCTTGCTACCAGCCCAGGGTTGTCTCTTCCCCTCACATAGGTAATGGTGTGTGAGACAGGTCGAGAGACAGGGGAGGAAACTATGTTGCATCTGTTTGTAACAACTGAGGAAAATGTACTTTTTTAACACTAAGTAAAATTAGAACTAATGGGTGGCATTGTTTTTAAGTTGTAGTCATGATTATTATGTGTTCCAAAAAGCCCTTTGTCCGTCACTGGAATTGTTACTAACCAGGGGACATGCCTGAGCCATGCCGGCTCAGTGGTAAAGTGGTCATCTCCCAACTCAAAAGTTGTGTCATTGTGACCATGTGGAAGTATACTTGAGCAAGATATCGAACCCCCAGTTGCTCCTGATACTGCATCATCAGTAAGTAGATGAGTTAAGGCCTAGATAGACCAAACCGACGTCGGAGGTCGTGGCGTCTGAATGCGCCGTCTGATTGGTGTAGCGGCCACCGTCGTAGTGTTGTAACTTGTCAGTAAGCCTCTTGGGGGCGTTTACGCATGTTGAATTGGCGTCGCCGGTCGTGACATTTGGTCACTCTGATTGGCTGTTAGCTAGCAAATCAGCGCTCGGAGCCCCAACGGGACGTGACAAATGTGGATAAACAGTGAGCACGTCTTCGCTGCCTTAATCTTCTGACAAGTAGAAGAGCTAGCGTTGACAATTTAAGTATTTCACAACACCGTGTCAAGAACGTGAGGGTTTCCTTCGCGTGGGAGTTCATCGTGAGCGAAGACTACAGCTGAATGCATTGTTTATGTTTTTAAAATCCGCCCCCTTCCAACAGCTTTCCGGTTGGAGTTTTCTAACCATGAGGAATAGTGACTACCGCCACCGATGGTATGGAAGGGTATTACATCTCACGCATGCACAGAAGGTACTTTAATGGTCAGCGTCAGTGTCTGTCGCTGCGATGTGTTTGTCCAGCGTGACGTGCCAACAGCCGGCCGGACGCCACAGGGGGTGAGCGTCTGTCACTGTTGGTCAACGTCGTTTTGCTCTATCTAGGCTTTTACAGTGTGAAGCGCTTTCAGTTCCAAAGGTAGAAAAGTGCTATACAAATCACAGCCCATTTACCACTTAACCGGGTCAGTACCGACGGACCTTCTCAGTCCGTCACTGGCGGAATCCCGTTTCACTGACGACTGACAGAAACACGTGTAACGCTGTATTTTTTCGTGGGGGTGAATACACCGGGGGCGGCACGGTGGTCGACTGGTTAGCACGTCCGCCTCACAGTTCAGAGGTCGTGGGTTCGATCCCGGCTCCGGCCTCCCTGTGTGGAGTTTGCATGTTCTCCCCGTGCCTGCGTGGGTTTTCTCCGGGCACTCCGGTTTCCTCCCACATTCCAAAAACATGCATGGTAAGTTGATTGGATACTCTAAATTGCCCCTAGGTGTGATTGTGAGTGCGGGTGTTTGTCTCTGTGTGCCCTGCGATTGGCTGGCAACCAGTTCAGGGTGTCCCCCGCCTACTGCCCAAAGACAGCTGGGATAGGCTCCAGCACGCCCCGCGACCCTTGTGAGGAGAAGCGGTACAGATAATGGATGGATGGATGAATACACCGGGCTTCCAGTGGAATGGAGGCGGGGCTTCATGTACTCCGACAGAAAAAAAAAAAGTTTGAACATCGCTAGTAAATCTGGTCAGCTGCCTGTGTTTGTTTTGGCTGCTAACTAAATCTCTGTTCCAATTCTCCATACATCCCCCTTTTTTAGGTTGTCCCGGTGTTACGGTTCAACTGGTTTCCAGATTAACTGGCTCCCGATTGCAGCTGGGGCCGTGAGAGCAAGGTCAGTCAAAAGCTACATCGAAAATGTTCAACTGTATAACATGTAAAAAAAGTACTCATTTACAATGCCTGACTAGCTGCAAGAAATTGTAAACGTAGTTAAATAAGGGAAAAAAAAGTACAGGGTGGTACTTGAACTACCCACTACGCCATAAACTGGAACCCTGTCAATGGCACAGAATTTGAACTTGTAGATATAAACAAATTCCCCGGGAAGGGCACAAATTAATCGGGTGCTTCATGTATACACCCATGTCAACTGCCGTTTAACGTAGTAAGTAGTACGTTCTCGACGATGATTGGCTGTCGCCGACGCGCTGCCACCATGGAGGAGGAACAAGAGGAAGAAGAACAATCTGACGGTCCTAAAATAGAGGTGACAAACTGAAATAGGAAAATAGCCTCTATATAAGGAGGCATAAGGCTAATAGGGAGTCATTGTTTTCCTACTAAATCCATGTTATATACTATACATCCATCCATCATTATCGATACCGCTTATCTTCACAGTGGGTCGCGGGACGTGCTGGAGCCTATCCCAGCTGTCTGAGGGCAGTGGGCGGGGGACACCCTGAATTGGTTGCAGGGCACACAGAGACAAACATTCACACTCACAATGACACCTAGGGTAATTTAGAGAGTCCAATCAACTTACCATGCATGTTTTTGGAATGTGGGATGAAACCAGAGTTCCCGGAGAAAACCCACACGGGCATGGGGAGAATATGCAAGCTCCACACAGGGAGGCCGGGGCCGGGATCGAACCCACGACCTCTGAACACTGAGGCGGATGTGCTAACCAGTCGACCACCGCCCTGTTATATACTAAATACTGTTTATTTTCAATCTAAAGTAATGAAATGTAAAGGTCTATATAATATCCTTGTGTATTGACAGAGACCTATTATATAAAATAATGATGAGTATCCAATGAAGCACAAGCACTATTTTAATTATCAGTCGCAATGTCAATTAAACCATGCTGCACATGATCTTAGCTCTGCGTGGTCTGCTGCACACTTTTTTTCCCAGCGGCATGTTGCAAAAAGAACACAAAACCAGAGCTGAATACCCAAACAAGAGGAAGGAGAGTTGGAGGAGGTTACTCTGGGCAGGGAAAAGTGAGTTGAAGGTTGACAGGCAGTGTTTGCACCGGATGAAAGGGTCATTTGTTTCGGGGAGGGGTCATGGTTGCTGGAGGTGAAATGCCAAGGTAACGTGACAAGCAGATGACAGCAATTTCAATGGGCTTTTATGCAGAGTGTGAAATTGTCCAGCGTACGTATTTAATGTGCCTTGGATGGTCGTGCCAGGAGGCTGATAAATAAAACTGAATATTTGAGTGAAGGTCAAATATTGAGGCAACTCAATACAAAGCTTCATGTTTGTCTAAGTAGATTTTGTTTCCTACATCTGAAATTCTGTATTTGTAGGATAAATACATTAACAATTATAATCCGGGAAATATATTATATATATTAATATAATTGAATTTAATATTTAAATTCTACAACAATTCTCATCAGTGGGAATTGTTTCTGGTATTTTGTCTAACTTAGTGACTATAAAAATAAAAACAAAAATTCTGATCTGTCAGTAGCAGTTTTACGGAGTATTAGTTACAACAGTGCATGATATGCTAGCATGTAATACTACTATAGACAGGTAAGTCATTGCATGTATTTCATGTCTCTTCACAAGCACATTTTGTTCTCAAATGTGTTGTTCGACTCATTGGCTCTCATGTCAGATTCCTCCCAAATGGTCACTATTGACATATATTCATAATTTCCTCAATTACTTTTTTATGCTTTTGCAAGTAAAATATAATGCTAAATGGACATCCCCCATACTGCATCTTTTTTCAGGTCATTACTGAATTATAAGCAATATGACATTCGGCATTTGCAGCAACACTTACTACCTCACTAACAAATTACACTGACAATGGTGGGATAAAGCCAGCCCAGATGATACTAATGTAAGTCATTTTATTATGCAATATCCATTCTCAAAATAATCTTGCTCAAAATATATTTATAACAGCTGAAGTAAATTTATTATAACATTGTGAAGAAGCTCCAATTCATGGAAAATGAAACAAGTTTATAACCTTGTTTAATAAAGCCTCTTCTACCATGCGTGTGTTTGCTAATTGTTTATTTGTATCAAATATTTGTTTCGCTGTGCCCGTTAACCCCCATATTTACATTGACTATAAAACTCATTGCGAGGCGTCATTCTGAGTCACCTTACAGTCATGAAATTAAAATGTGCTTACTTGTAGTGACAGTTCTGTTATTTGTCAGCCATTGTTATGTTTGTTAGTCATGAGGTCTTTAGTCTACCTCAGGAAGTCAGGAACTGTGGTGTGTGTGCAAGTGCCCTGCAGTGGGTTCGCAAGTGCCCTGCAGTGGAGTCCACAAGATTGAAAAGGTAATAATAGCAAGCTGATAGTATCATGAAACCCATTTACTTGTGTGTTTTTAAATTATTACATAAGAACAATTTCTTCTTGACAATAAGTTTGGTGATGGTGGTGCACATCATCATCATCATCATCACAAAAATAGTGGTATATGCTGTTGATGTAATAATTTTTTCCCCCCATTAAGGACATTAAATTTATATAAATATTAATAAATATTTGAGCCAAGTAGTGTTTTTGTGTGCTACTGTTAAGTTCCAACTACTAAATACAGTGTAATGTTACATTATCAAGTGGCATTGTTAATAATGGATATGCTACCATGCGCACATCACACTCAGGCTTTTATGCCAATAAAAGACACTAATAAAACATCAAACAATACAGTAATTGAGGTTATGTATTTCTGACAGAGGTGAGGTGTGCTGTGGAAGTGACAGAGGAGTTGAGGGTAGAAGGAGGACTGCATCAGGGATCAGCTCTAAGCCCCTTCCTCTTTGCAATAGTGATGGATTGGCTGACAGATGAGTTTAGAGTAGAATCCCTTTGGACCACAATGTTTGCAGATTGCAGCATTTAAAAAGGTGGAGGCATGCACTGGAAATGAGAGGAATGCAGATTTTCTGTAAGAGGGGAGGAGGGGGAAGAGTGAAGCCACAGGTAGAAGAGATAGCGAGGGTGGGGAACTTTCAAAGTAGTGTCAACAGTCCAGATCAATAGTGAGCTTGGAAATAAGGTGAAGGAACACATTCAAGCAGGTTGCAGTGGCTGATGGGTATATGTCCCCCTATTTTTGCCCCTTTTCCACTGCACAGTAGCCATTTGGATTGCTATAGCTATAATCAACACTAATACTCTTCCATTAGCAAAAGCAGATTTAAGTTAAGTTACAAGGAAGCAAATATGATATGGTTGACAGCTGTCGTCACTGGAATACTGCACTGTAATATTTAAGGATACATAATACGACTGTAGCGAAAACGTATTCGAATCAGAAAATCAGCTTTAAAATATGTTAGTGCATCGAATCAAATCAGTCTACCTTAAAATGTACTGCCCTTGAATTATATCACAGCCTATGTATTGAAACACATTTCAAATCGTCCTTTATTGGAGAGAGGCACGCACCCAGATAAACAGCTATAAATGACACCAGTAGTGTCCACCCCCGTAAACTCTTCGCCTACACCAGGATGCCAGATGCCAAATCATTTCTTTGTCTTTGCCGTCTGCGGTGCTGCATTATGTCTCGCTCCTGTATTGGACACTCAGCCTTGTTGGACATGTTTTCCTTTGCGCTCCTTGTTTTATATCATTTTTCTGGTATTCCTTCTTGCTGTACTCCTTCCTGTTTTTGTCACCATTTGTTTGTTTGCTGATTGTTTGTTGCAGTAGCACTTTATGGTTCTTTTATTTGTGGAAATTGTTAAAATACAATTGTCCTTCTAGCCAGTCACACTTTATGTTTATCTCTTTCTTGTTTTGTACTGTGAGGACCAACATGATACAGTCATGCCGTAGTAGCATTTTTATTTCTACTTTGTTGGAATGAAGACTTTGTAGACTGGCCACATTCATACCTTTACCGCTAGTACATTTCACTCTAAAATCTACTGGTAATCCTTTACTTTCATGAATGCTAATATGATATGTTCAAGGCTGAAGAGGCAAACTTCAAGCCCCACAACAAATAACTTGTGCACATTGCCGAAAAAAAACCACATTCTAATTTGTTTTTATCTGTCCACATTTTCCAGATGGACCCTGGTTTGTCTAGGTACTCTTTGACAAAGACCGTGTTGACCATAATGGCCACCAGAACAATAATTAGTCGTGTGAATTTTGCAGGTCAAAATTCAAGACTGAGGTTAACTGTTTCCTGAAGGCATCTATCTTATTTTTTCAACTTAACTGGAATTTCGTCAACAAGCTCAGTGTACCACTATGTATTGAAACACATTTCAAATCGTCCTTTATTGGAGAGAGGCACACACCCAGATAAACAGCTATAAATGACACAAGTGGTGTCATTGCTGCTGGAACACTCCATTCTTATTTATATTTATTTTAAGCTTTAAAAATACTGTTTGAAAACCATTTTAAGCATTGATCCAACTAGCCAGTGTGATAAAAGAAGGAAAGGCTCTTTGTATACCGCCCATAACAACGCGGACATTCAGCACATGCATGTCCAGGTGAAGGCTGATGAAAGCTTCACATCTAAAGGACGGTCAAGCCTATGAGGCGAGGAAAGAGCGGTATCAAAGAGTCCAATTACTCTTGGGAGCTGGAACACCAGCGTTCCTTGGCTATACATATGCCTGCTTTAATCTACCTCTGCGAGCTCTGAGCTACATGCAATGAGAGAAATACATTTTTAATCTATTCTCAGTCTTTTTAAGGAATTACTGCACCATCAATCAAATGTTTTTATTAGTTGGTGCCAGAAGGACTGGATTCAAGTAAAAAACAACGACATGGCACAAAGGCATTGGAATATCACGGCTGAATGGAGGTGGGGAAAAAAGTGAGCAGTGTATGATGAAAATGAAAAAGGTTGTCGAGATGAGAAAAGGGAGATGGAAAAGGCTCATCAGTTTTGCTCTCCGTCTTGTCTCACCGTGCTATAAAAGAAAGATGAAATGAGAGAGCTGTCGGGTGAAAAATAGAAGCTTTACCTGCCTCCTGTAATGGAACGAGGAGAGCGGTAGAATGACGTACATCATTTTTTCCTCACTGAAAAAGCTGTTGACTGTCAAGAGAACAAAAGCATTTGGAGTCAGTATTATATTGGCTGAGCATGTCAAAGGCTAAGAGGCCCTCACTGGAGCTTTTAGCAGAGTATGCTTCTTTTCTTCAAGAGTAGCTTTCATTGGGAGTATGTCACATGGCAATTTGTACCACAGAAAAACGCTTAAGGTAACCCGTCTTTATCTCTGTTCACATCGAATAGCAGGGTTGGGCACCGGGGACCGAGTAGAACCATAAGTCCGGTTCTCCCAGAACCGGTCAGATTTTAGAATGTTGGTGCTAAGTTTCGATTCGTAGTTAGCCGCGAAGAAGAAGCAAGAACTAAGTATGACCTATTAAAAAAAAAATGGTGCGCTGCCCCAGGCTCTTGGCGCCGAAGCTGCGTCGCAATACCATGGTAGCTCGCCCCCTCTCGAGCTGCTGTGCTTCTCCGCTAGCTTCGTGCTGCTGGCTGGAAAGCGTGGGCGTGGCAGCAGTCGCCCGTCACAGGGTTGGTGATCCTGCCTGGGCCAGCGCGGCTGGTCCATTCGGCCGACGCCTAGCCATAGAACTGACGTGATGCGGCTCATGAACCAAAGTCAGAATCGGCTAAGTACGTCTAATGCCAACATTGTGCCCGCAAGTTCAACACACAAATGCACATATCCAGCTAATATTTAGCTTATAGCATACACAGCTGTAGCATATGCATAAAAACTGTACATACATTTACATCATATGGTTACATGGACTGCTTAGATTAGATAGACTTTCCTTGCTTGCCCTTAAAATGCAGCGTTGTGTTTGTCATATATTTTCTTTCTAAAGAAAGACTAGGTTGGCTAACCTAAGAAATTGGTGTTCAGTAGCATGCTTTGAGTTGGGTTTGAGATTGACCTTATTTGAAAAGAGGAACAACACATATTAATGAACTACATGTAAATATGCAGATTATAGCCAAAGGCTAATTTCCATCTTTAGTCCCTTCGGCAGGTTGATGTTAAAAACACAAGATAAAATGAATACGGCAACAGTCATTCAAAAACACAGGACACAGACAAACCTGAGATACATGCAATCTAGGCTGTGTTGTGATGACAATGTTATTCATCCAGCAGCCAGGCGTTAAGATGTTTGATAAAGAGGTTCAGAAACGGGAGTTCACGTATGGTGTTTGTTTGGTATTGAGTTCCGGGTATGTGATGCACGGACAGAGAAGGTGGTTGGGCTAAATGTACTCTTTCTGAAGGGAATCACACAGTCACCTCTAGAACCAGCTCTTGTTGATCTGTTGGGGATTTCTTTTTACAAATTGTTGCAGTGGAGGAGGAGCTTTGTGGTGGAAGATTTTATAAATCAAGATCACTGTCAGTAGTCACTCTTTTTGAGAAGTACATGCAAACTGTCTTGGATATGTTTAAGTACAGTTGTGATTTTTCAAGCCAGTTATACACATTTGTCATTGCATCTGTCAGTTCTTGTGCAGCAAGTTTTTTATCTTTCGCATGGACATGTAGGACAGCATCGCCGGCGTACATTTGGCAGGTGACAATCGAAGGACAACAGCTTGGCAGATCATTTATAAAAATACTGAAGAGCAGTGGACCTAGCACTCACCCCTGCGGTACCCCGAGATTGTTATTTCTTAGTGTTGATTTTGTGTTCTGTATCCTAACACACTGTGATATTCCAGATATGTATGATCCAATCCAATTTAACGTACTTGGTGAGAAGTTAAAACTAGACAGTTTGGTCAGCACTATCTGATGGTTGATGGTGTCAAATGATTTTCTGAGATCAATGAAAACAGCACCAATGACACCGCCTGCCTCTAGCTTTGATTTTATGTTTTCCAGAAAGGAGCAAACCGCCGTCTCAGTAGAATGATGTTTTCTAAAGCCAAACTGCAGCCTGTTCAGAGTGTATGGACTGTTGTTAATGTGATCAACAATTTGTTCTGATACTATCTTTTCCAGGACTTTTGAGACTGCTGGAAGTATGCTTATAGGTCTGTAGTTGCTGGTTATTGCAGATTTACCTGATTTAAAGACTGGTGTTATGACAGAGCACTTCCAGGGTTCAGGGAAGAGACTCTCATTTATGGATTTATTTACAATAGCAGTTAATGGTGCTATGAAACATTCTTGGTGATATTTTAGGAATGTTACATCTATACTAAATGCATCTTTTGCTTTGGAGTTTTTGAGACCAGACACAGCTTTGACAACCTGTGACTGTGAAACTATGCGCAGATTAAGAATCTGTACTTGTAATTCCCTTATTTCTCCGTATTAAAGTATTTCCTGTCAGTTTTTTAAATATTTGTCCAGATCTCTTTAGTGTTTCTTTTCGCAGTACTAATTATGTTGATTATAAAAATGCTTTTGCCGATCGAATTTACTTTATTACTTTATTTCTTAGAGAAGTAAAGGTCTGCCTGTCATTAACTCTTTTTGTTGTAAGAGATATTTTAAGAGCATTATCTTGTTTTTTCATTAATGTCAGTATGGCTTCCTTTAACCATGGGAGATGATTCTTTTTTGATGGTTTTGTTTTAATTTTACTTGTAAATGCAGACACAGTGTCTTGGATAACAGTCATGAATATATTACAGCTGTCATTAACATGATTATGGGAGATATAATGTTTCCAATTGATATTTTTTAGCGCCTGTGTCAAATTTGGAATCTCCCTTTTTGGTACTCTCATTTGCTCTGATATTGTTTTCTTAGTGCATGAGTATCTATTTTTAGATAGCTTTCTTGAGAACAGAATGAAGTTATTGGTCTGACAGACCTGTGATCATATTGAACGTCTTTTGAATCCTCTCACACTTATTGGAAAAGATCAGATCTATGCATGTTTCAGAAGAAGTAGTTAGTCTAGTAGGACCTTTTATTAGTTGAATAAAGTTCAAATTAGTTAGCAGCAATTTTAACTGTCTCCGATTTGATTTGTCGAGCCAGTGAATATTTAAATCTCCAATCAGGATTCCTGTATTTCTTGTGTCACATTCCTTAAGTAGAGCCTGAAGCTCCACATAGAAAGCCTTAGAAGCTGATGGAGGTATATACATGCCAATTAGAGTTATTGACATTTGTGGGGGAAGAGAAATTTTAAGACAGATGCATTTAAGGTTGTGTACACAAACCCATTCTACCTGTTTGCACTTTAAGTGTTCCCTAACATATAACATTACCCCTCCACCCGATTTCCCACACGATCTCTTCTAAAGATATTATAGCCGGCAGCACATGCAGTCCAGCCATCGGTGAGTTTTTATTTAGCCAGGTCTCGGACAAGCATAAAAAATCCAGGTTTGATTTACTTAATAGATGATGAACTTGGTCACACTTTGGCAAAATGCTTCTATTATTTAAATATTTCAGCAACAGCTGCATTATTGTATTGTCTTGAACTTCTCAAAAATAAAGCTCTTGTGAAAAATAACACTAAATAATAATAATAATACAAAAATGTTTATTAAAATAAATATACTGGTTACAAACAGCCCTTTGAGTAATTCATGGTAAAGTTCACAAACAGTAAAAAGTTCATGAAATTAACCCATTAAGGCCTAAAATGCCTGGCTCAACAGCTCCCCAAAACCTAAGGTCATCTTTGGAATTACCCTTGAAAACTTGAAGTTTTCCCAGAAATTCAACACTTACAAAATAATTAATATCTCAGCCCCTGTAGCAGACAGAAATATAATTCCAAAAGAATTAGACAGCTTAGACATGTGGATTTCACACAGGCAGGGTTTATTATTTACTGTTTCAATCAAAGATGTAAAAATAACGTGTCAGTGCAAGAGAAACACTATTTTAATTTTAAAAAAATTCAAGTGGTAATTATCATCCTCTATTCTGTTACAAAGATGTAAATATCATCATTGTCTACAAACCATACCATATCACGTTCGACTGGTTCAAAGTCCACAAGCGCGTCGTCTCGTCTATATATTACTCCCGTTACTTATTTCACAGCCGCCGGCGATCGACAGCGTCCGCCATTAGCCTATGACTCAAAAAAAATCTGCATTAAATTTGCTAAGAGACGGACAATTGGATTTAAAAAAAGGCACAGACGTATCCGCTCACCCGACTTTAAAGTTAGAAAGACGCAACAGCACTCCCGACTCTAGTGGTACAAACGCGGTTATGCGCTCCCGTCCTTAATTTAAAGAACAGAGAAATTAATGTGATTTTTCCAAAAATAACTCATTTTTTTGTTGTTAAGAATCGGAATCGAGAACCGTTAGGAATCGGAATCAAATCAAAGAACCGGAATCAGAACCGGAAACATCCAAATTCAAGCGATGACCAACCCTATCGAATAGTATTCTCTACTTTGGATAGCAAAAGTAACAATCCTGTATTTACAACACAGCATACTAAAGAAAAAGCCTTACAAATGTTGATTTCTGCACATTGAAACGTCTGATGTAAAATGTACAAATTTGCAAAACAACTTCTAGTTTGCCTATTCCTACTGTAGTAATCTGGCCTACGAAACAGAAAATGAAACCGGGAAAAAAATCCTTGTAGTTATTATCACATTTTTGATTGGAAGTTGGCCACGTGAGCTGTGCAGGAATATAGAAAAGCAGTAATTGTAGAGACAATTCACTGAGGAAACATACAGTAGACAAAATGGGCCATATGAGTCTTGAGCCCACTCAGTGAGCTGATGCATGACAAACAAATGGCCTCATATTGCATGCCCAACCACACTGTCTCCCTCTCGCTCACACACACAGTCAGAAATCACAGCCTCACACCCAGCTCGCCCACAAAAGTGAAAATGAACACTTACACCTCCTGCGATGGGAGCAGAACAAGCAAGTGGGAAAGGACATGAGCAAAAAAAAAAAAAGAAGTAAGCAAAAACAAAAGGAATTTATTGTTGCGTATGTAGGACAGGAGGCAAAGATTCTTATCAGCGTACAACATTTTAAGGATAAATTAATCGCATTGGCCATTGGAACGTAATATAGCAGTATAGTTGTAAAGTTGCAATGTCATTATTGCATATTTGACATTTTTACACACACACGCACACACACACACACGCACACAATCAAACATAACATATAATAGGTGAGCTCCGAGTGGCAAATTCCCAAAGTGGTTTTGTCATTGTTCAGAGAGTAAGAGTGGGTGTGTGTGAAATGTGAGTATCGTGGGAAGTGACGCAGAGCATGCTGCTGCTGCGTCATTGCTTTTGATCTCTGTCCAATTCTTGAGGTTGAGAATTAGCCTATCAGTTCAAAACAAGCTGGATATTTTGGGTGAATCTAACAGGGACGGTGCTAGACAATTTTACATAGATTGGCGATGGGGTGGCAGGAGGTTCAGGTGGAGGTTATCACCCCCCAACACGCACTCAAATGCGCACGCAAGCACACACGAGCAGGAACAAATTTCGAACTCAGGCTTCATTTTCTGTATTCCCTGGCAAGTTTCATGCATGTCACATGATTAAGATGGTTTAGTGTTGAGCACTAATCTAGTCTGTGTAGGCTATGCAAGAACAATTCTCAACTAGGCCCGCCATAAACTATTATTTTTCTAGACAACTAGTCACCGATAGCAGTTGCAATTACTCATTAATAGGATCATGTAAATGGCAGCATATCGCTCAACAACACTGTGGCCTTAATATTTTTAGCTGTAAATGTTAACTGCATTTTTGCCAGTTCGTTCAAATGTACTTTTCGGCTAAATGCTACAAACTTAGCATTTTCCCATCATGCCACGGGGTACTAACTTGCGCAGGTTTAAGTAAAAAAAAGATATATACAGCTGTTTTTGTTTTTTAGCATTTGGCTTATATTATACCAATACTCTCCAAGATTAAGTAAGTAAACATTGTTTATTCACAAGTACATTCAAACGTATTTGCCAGTACTTTTGAATGAAATTTGCGAGTACGTTCGAATACGTATGAGAGTACGTTCAAATACATATACGAGTACGTCCAAACTTACTTGCGGGTACGTTTGAACGTATTTATATACGTTCGAACCTACTCGCAAGTAGGGTCGAACGTATTTGCCAGTCATAATATTTTTACTCCACATTGGCAGCCCCACGCTTCCGTAGCAAACCCTTTTCCTATCTTCTTGATCTGTTGTCAGTCATTCCAACCAGCGAATGAAGGCAACTGCTAGCCTATCGCAGATAGGGTGGGGTGCTGGGTCACAGAGTTCTTCTCTGGACAAGGTTGTTTACAGAAATAGCGGGCGGATTGGTTGCTAATTTAGCATGGACATTCTGATTTTTTTCCAAAAACACAGGACAACAAGACGTGACGACGGCGTGAATTAGAGCAAGCAGGAAGTATTTGCGCTGCCATACCCTCCAATAAGCATTGATGTCGAGCTGCATACCTAAGTAAGCATTCCTGCTAGGTGTGTTAGCTACAGCATCTAGTGATCACACAGAGCAAATCCGGTGTTCTGAAATTCCTTCCTACCCGTTGAGACGTCCTACCAATGTCCAGTGTGCTTGTTCACGCTTGTGTACAACACCGATCAGTGTTTCCATGGGAAATTTGTAACTTTTTGTCCTATATGTGGTACGTTTGGTCACTATTTTCATTTTATTTTGTCGTATTTGACTTTTTCATTTCCTCAAAAATTATTTTTCCATGTGTTTTCCATCCTAGCTTTTAAAGGGGATGTCAACCCAAACGTATTTTTTCAAGGAATATGTTGTATGCAGGCTCACTAGTTGAAACAAGGCATTGTGATTAATATTACGTTTGCGGAATATGAGAAATCCACCCGTTTTTAGCCATCTCAGGAGGGTGGCCATTTTGTCACTTCTGTCAACTGATGACATCACAGTTGCTCAGGGCTCACGTAACGACCAACCATGGCTCAGCTTCAGAAAACAGGTTTGGATTACGAAAAGGCAGGGGTCACCAGGTATCCCCCCAGCACCACTTAAGTCACCCGCAGTCTTGTTCTAAAAATAGCTCAACAGTGATGGAACATTCAAATTTCCTACGAATGTTGTCTAAGTGATAATTTGTAAATGTTGCATATAGAAATAAAGTGTTGCATACTAATTGATCAATTTCAAGAAAAAAAAAACATTTAGAAAAGTAGTATTTTGAGCAAACGGGTGCAATGTTGAGGACCATAAGTTACACTTACTGTAAGTTTCCCAAACAAACAATTGATGTTTTGGCATATATGTTTTTAACCTTTGCTATTTTGTAAGGCAGTGATTGCAGACTGTTGCTTTTAGGCTGGGATGGGAACTTCAAGATTCATTCGTTAGGATAACGTAATTCTCATATTACTTTGTACAACTTTGTAATTGTCTTTTGTTTTCCCGTGTGACCCAACTCCTTTGTCCACTTGTGCGTGACATGAGTACAGTGGCATGCAAAGTAACATTTCTGCCTGGGACGTGCACACATGACTAATGCCCCTTCGAAACTGATTGTTGATGGTGGGGGTGCGGATGGAGAAATTTGCTACGTGATACATGTCTGGTGTATTGCTCGATGTTTGGGTGTCCATTGTAATTTTTGGGGTGACGTGGGTGTTGAGGGGCCCAAGGTGGTGCCCATGACCCCCGCCCACTCACCCCCCACCTATGCACAAGTATTTATTTAATTTTTTTTCCAGCAGATAACAAGCCAGTTTCTACAAAAGTTTTATTGATTTATTAACAACTGTACATTTCTTCCCAGTGCTGACAGCATTTGCTACATACTTTGGTGTGATACAGTGGGAAGTGCAATCCTCCCACACCTCGTCCCCTTTTGTTTTCTGTAGGAAAGGCTGACGTTGTCAGAAGCACAGTGTAAAAACCAGACTGATTCACTTAAATGTTCATGTCAACATAAGCAACACTTGATTGAGTCTTTTGCCTATTTCTTTTGTCTCCCACGGCTTCATCAAGAACAGGCACTGATCAATTCCTCAAGGACTGAAAGGTGGAGTCGATGACGCCTGCATCCCAGCCATGACCAACCAAACACATTTGAGGAATATTGATAAGATTAAAAAAACAAAATGGCAGACTGATTCCAATGGCTTAGAATTGACTTTTTGACAATAGCCTACAGTTAAGAAATCAGTGGCGCAATACTGCATCCCTTGTTACACAAAGTTAGGCAAAAGCACATTGTCATTAAGATCATGGCTGCTGCAGTGCTTCTGCTGCCAAATTAAGTCCAAGGGTTAAGCTAAACATTAAACTCCCTCTATCTCCTCTTTTCGATCAGTGTCTCGCTGGTTCCTACTGTGGCACAACTGAGCCAGTGGCTCCACAACGCAGATCCGATGACATTATCTCGCAAGAGCACTGAGCTGAAAAGCCATTTAAATGTTCCACAAGGGCCTAGTTTGCAATGTCCTGCTACTCTGCATCTTGTTGAAAAGGTCAGCCCACAGAATGTGCTTCAAGGAAACAAAAAAGGTGAGTTACAGTTCAAAAGTTCTAATCTATGATTTGCGCTCACATATTAAGTAAGACGGTGAGTGCCAAAACATATCACAGGTACACCCAGGACATGAAAATATATGTATATATATGTTTTATAATATATATAAAATGTATTTGTATTTAATCCAATATGTACACTTTTCACAAGACATCTGTGGACCATGATTCTCAGGGCTGAAGCACTGCTTCATTGGGTTATGCTCAAATAGTCGAAAAAAAAAAAAAAATACAAAAGAAAATAAGACAAAAATGTGACGCCCCCGACAAAAGGCTGCACGCTGTAAAAATCAGCTTCCCTGTAGCAGATGTGTTCAGGGGTGGACAAAAGTCATGTGTTCCACTTTGCAGAAAGATGGCAGGGTCAGCGACAAGAGTAGTCTCAGTAGAAGTGCTGAAGCAGAGTGAGTGTGTCTCTAGTAGATGACCTCATAGACTGTGGCCTTCTTGTCACCGGAACCCGTCACGATGTATTTGTCATCCGCTGAGATGTCACAGCTTAGGACTGAAGAAGACTCCTTGGACTGCACAAATAAAACAACGTCATGTTTAGAACTCCATTTGGATATACAGCACATGAAACACTCAAAACGTAGATGTTAGAATGAGGGTCTCCTCTACTTTCTTTGCAGGTGGGTGGTGAGGTGAGAGTTTTATTTTATTTTGTTTTATACAGAGGACTGTGAGAGAAGTTAATAAACTGGTAAGAAATACATGGCAGCCTCTATGGCTAGAAAAGTTCATAGCAACTAGGGCTGCACAATATATCGAAAAAATATCGATATAGCGATAATGGCCAATGCAGCATGCATATCGCAAAGATATGCTTATCTGAATTTGACCAGTCAGATGCAAAGTTAAATGTGCATCGCCGCCCAATAGTTGGACATTACCAAGGGGAATTACAATTAATTAAGAACGCATTGGGTTTGGTTACTGTATTTTGCTGCATGAAAAAATGTTTTACTTCATTCATGAGATAATGAAAATATCATTTCTTTAGGTACATGAAAATTGTCGCAATAATATCGTTTCTCCAATGTCGTGCAGCACTAATAGCAACAGACAAATGGTTACCAAATCTCAGCAATGCGGTAAGCCGCCGTTAGCATGTGTTTATTTTTGTCTATGCTTGAGTTACCATTCTGCTTGACCAATGAGGGACCAGCAGGGCTGCTACTACCATTCAAACGAGTACCTTGTAGTATCAAGTTTTGTCAATGGAAATTACACCTTATGTGCAGTGAAAAAAGGGAAAGACGGAAGAAACTTGCAATAGTAGCAGTAGTCGATGCTTCAGGTTTACTTCAAATGAACAAGGAAATCTTACTGTAGTTGTGGTTGTTTTGCTTGTCAATGTGCATTGTCTGATGTTAATACCTGGAATATGCTGGCACCATACGGAGTCCTCCACGCATTCAGCAGATTGTCCTTCCCGGTGCTGACAAACCATTTACCTGTAAACAATAAAAAGTTGTCTTCAGAAAAGAATCAAGAATCTCCACAAACAAATTGGTTAGAGCATCTTCTACAATGGCGACATTTAATCCCTGACATCCATAACTGTAGCCAGGAGGCAAATGCATAATGACTTTATCCATCAATGGTCATAAAAGCTAATTGGGGAAAATAATACAACGTGAACGATCAGAAAAATCTCATAATGGGGTCCCGCATTATTTCCGCTCAGATAATTATTTAAATCAGCTTCTGACTAATTACCCAAATGACTAGTTGGCTAATGGTGTAATTAATGGCAGCAAGAGCCCGGAAGAAGCATCATTTGAATTAACCAGCTCTGTAGTGGCTGAAATCCGACACTGTGCTATATGAGGGCTTAGAGCAGAAATAAATACAGGAAGTCCTCAATTTACAAACGAGTTCCTTTCCTACATTAGAGATGTAACAGAAATTCCCGCGTATGTCTGATTTCACCGTTAAAGTCGAAAATTTACGTCAAAATACTTTGTATAAAAAAACAAAAATACATTAAAATAAAAACATAAGATGCTGTACTTAGCATTACTGCTGAGAAGTGGACGGAGACGGACGAGAGGAGGGCGAAAAAGGCAAAGATACTGCCGGCGCGCACAGACACGAACAAAACACTGCGCATGGACAACTGCAACGAATACTGGTCTTTGTAGTACAGGAAGTGCTTGTATGCGGAAGTCCGGTGATTGGCGTGCGCCCCAAGCAGAGGTAAACAAGCTCAGAGACGCAGCGCAAAAGCACACTTTTGGAGCGAGGAGGAAACCGGCTGCTTCATTCATGTGGTGAGTGACATGAATATCAAGTGTTTTATTGACAGTTGAAAGTAACACGCGGAAATGACGTCCATTTGCGTCATGACGCCGTGTGTCGCCGTTCACAGTCGGTTATACAAATGCCGGAGCAACTCTGTCCGCTCAATCATGTAAACGGGTTATTCAGAATGTTTCAGGAATTGGAATTTTGACCTTAACCCAAGTGCATGTTAACGTAGTCACTATGGTGCTGGGGGGAAAAAGGCGGAGGAGGCACGGGCGTCGTAAAGTCGAGACGTCGTAATTCGAGGACTTCCTGTATTTATGTTTTTGTTTTTTTTGGGGGGGGGGGTGTTAAACTATAGTAAAATCGCATTTGTAGCTTGAATTTTACAACAACACTGCCACATGCCAGTGGGGATCTGAAGCAGTAGCAAATGTATCTAAATGTATGGCATGTATGGGAAAATAATGTCCACATAATTCTCACAAGCATCTACAGAGTGACGTGAACTAGCAACGATCACACATGTTGACAACCCAATTGGAGTAGGTTTGTGTGCAGAATTGTTTCCAGACGTTCTTTGTTACAAAGTAATGTTACTTTACATTAAATAACGCGAAAACACAGATTCACTCTGCCATAGAAGGTCCATCCTTGACCTCAGGTAAAGTTACTCTATATTGCTTCTAACAATATTCTAAATTACACTTTGCCATGAAAAAAAAAACCCCATCCGAGCCATCGGAACTCAAAAAACACCAAAGTTGTAATACTGAGGTGAGTAGAGCTATCCAGTATACCTGCACAGCTTGAGACAGGGGTCTCAAATTAAATTTTTGTTGGGGCTACTGGAGATAAATTCTAGGTGTGTCCGGGCCGCATCAAGTACTAGACATAAAAGGGGTTCAAGTATTCCAAAAAAGAAAAATAATCTGATCTTCTCAATCTTTATTACTAACTACTATTATTATTATTATTAATCCTCAGCATTTCTGGTTGAGGAATACCGTCTGATTTCTTGAACACATTCCATCTCCTGTTTTTCTTGAAATTGTCAGTTCTCGTCGCCAACCTTTCTCTTCGCAGCAGGTTTTGGAAAAGACATGACTGGGAATGGGTGAGAGGATATCTTTTTCTTTCACTTGGTGTCACTTCAGAATTACGTTTTGTTGAAAGCTGTCATGATCCTGAGCTCTGTTAGCCCATAAGTGATGACAAAACACACACACACAACCCGCCCAGGGCAAAAAACATGGAAGCTGACCTAACATTAAACTTTGATGTCAATATCATCCTGCCAGGTCATCCAAATGCCCCCCGGGTGGTGAGTATAAGACCCCTGTTTTAAGACAATATTGTCCAAACGAACAGACAATTCTAGTTCTTGCACAACTGCCCAAAGAATACCTCTTTCATGTGCTAAAAATGCCTGCAACAAATTCCTTACCACAGTAGGCAAACTTGAGTGAGAGGACGCAGCTTTCGTGCAGATGTAGCTGGTACTTGTCAGGCTTAGTGTGGTGCAACACCTCCACATTGCTGCTCTCCATGCCCACAGCCAGCCATTCTCCAGTGGGACAGTAGCCTAAAGAGAAGATCTGGAACGAGGACCAACCAAACAGCTGATGATGTAACCTTCTCAACTTTGAAATCAGAATGTTGAAGACCGACTATGAATCAAAACAAAGATAAGGTGAATGTATCTGTTCGGGGAGGTCGTCTTTACCTGTGAGGTAAAGTCATGCTGTTGGAGCTGCCGCCCTTCTCTCAAATCCCACGAGCGCACTGTGTTGTCCAGGCCTCCGGTCCAGAGCTTGGTCCCATCATGCGAGATGTCGATGCAGCTGGCTCCATCTGTGTGGCCCTGGAATTGCCTGTATGGCATAAGACAGGAGGAGAAAGATTAAATCATGACTCGGTGAGGGAAGTATGACTCCGCTTGGAGCTGGACATTTCTATTGACATGTCGACGCACGTACCTGACGAGGGTCTGATTATGGAGGTCCCACACGGCGATGTTACCATCCGAGCAGCAGGAGAAACAGACCTTTGCGTCGGGGCTTATGGCCAGCGCGTAGCAGGCCGGGGCAGAAGATGTAAGCTCCGCCTTAATGCGTGGCGTCTGCGACGCCAGGTCCCAGATGGTCAGCGTGCTGGCTTCGCCACCCACGATCAGGGTGCGGCCATCAGGCAACAGCTTGCAGGAGCGGATGTAATTGTCCCTGTTCTGAAGCACAAACAAGAGGGGAGCATTGTCCGGTTAATTGGAGAACATCTTGATATGCTCTTTCCCCACACTAAGAAAAATACACAAAGACCACCAATTGTACGTCTGTGGGGTAACTATGATTAGTACGGACACGTCATCCCCTCAAATGGCTTTTCTAAGCCTAGTGCAGTTTTGGAAAAACCTCTTCGTCTCTCGTGATAAAGTGAAGATGAAGGCTTCAGCTTGAACAAGAGATACAGGGAAGGAATCAGGAGTGTGGACGCTCTCAGACGAATTAAAAACAGCACCCTGACGGTTTTATAAGCGCCAATTGCACTCCCCGTGCACCTCAAGGATGTTTGCGGCCATTTGAAGAGGATGAAGCCGCAGTATCACAATGAGAAATGGAAGGCAGCTGGGAGGAAGAAATGAGCTCGGTAATGGCAGACAAGGTCAGCCAATCAGAACATCTTTAGTCAGCAGGATTTTTTTTTTTTTTTCCCCGCAGCAAAGGATTATTTCAGCATAGCACAGCACAGCCAGACACTGCCAAATTACCCCCATTTCGGTCCCATTGGGATGTGGGGTTTCGCTACAGTGCAATGGGACTTAAGCAATGAGCTGTCATCCAGTGAGTATATAATGTATCACAACTGGTTGGAGGCCTGTAAAAAAGGCATTGTGCCATGACCATGTAAGAAACAATGACAACTAATTACCAGACAGTCAAGTTGGGATACGGGGCTCTTGCTGCCTGGTTGGCTGATGTCCCAGATCTTCACGCAGCCCTTGCCGCCCGTGTAGACGTGGCGAGTGGGGTTGCTGATGGTGACAGCGCACACAACCTCCCCGTGGCTCAGTGTGTTGATCTGACGAGCGTGCCGTGGGATGCCCGGGCCGATCAGTGCGTCTGGGGGGAAGGGCACAGGCTGCATCTGACCGTCCGCACTCACATGAAAAGAATACGCCCTGCAAAGAAGCCAGAAGGAGCGAGGAAATCAACTTGAGAAAGGTATGTCTCTTGTCGGAGTGGCTTTGTCATGTTGACACAGGATGCTGAAAAACATACCCCTGACAGTAATTTGATCATTTCTACCTTGCGATACCAGTCAACTGAAAAGAATGTACATTTTCAACAAGCCAATATGCCACGCTATTGTAGAATTGGTCATCTGTACCAAATGTATTCAAGTTAAACTGGGAGAGTGAGCTCTACCCACAATGCATCTTTCCACTGGGTAAAAAATAAATAAATAAAGTGGTTTATTTTGATCTTTCAACTTTTACCAGAAATTGAATCCATAGTAACTGATATTTACAAACCACAGGTGTTTTTCATCTCAACACATTTAGCTCAGAGTTATTGGCTGAAAACAACACGAAAAGTTCAAATACTCACGGTTTTCCTCCTGAAATGGAAGGGAGGCTGGTTGGCAGGCCCGGAGCTCTCATGTGGGGATGGGGGTCGAACCCCGCCTGCATAAACAAGCAGAGTAAAGCATTAAAAACAAATGACAACCTGCTGATATAAGTTGGGCTATTAAAATATTCAAATGGGAAATTATAGCTACTCTCTTTCATCCGCTGAAAGCCCTATACGGTTGTTTCGAGGCAAATCCCTTGAAAACCACAGATTCCACTCGATTGCGAACAGAGAAGCTTTACACAAGATAACACAACATCCCACTTGGTAATACTAATGAAAACCTGGGAGATTTTCAAACATGAGATTCATTTTAGGGAAGCGCCTTTTTTAAGCCTTTTGAATGCTAACTAGTGAACATCAAAGTAATGGGATCTTGGCAGTCTTTGTTCTTTTTCATCATGTACACAAAGCTGTAGCCAGGGGAGCAGAAATATTCACAAAGAGTTATGGAAATACAGAATGAATACTTAAGTTTCTCAAAGTCGTTTTGCATACACATTGTACAACATAAAGCTAAGACGGTTAATTCGTGCCAATGCCGGTCAATGCTTGCGCCACACTGATGAGGCTCAATTATACAAAGAGTGGGAAAGGCGCACGCAAAGTTGCTAACCTTTTATAAATGCAATGTTCAAACACAAATATTTACAATTGGTGAGCGTCCATAAGCAGCAGCCGCAGCAGCCGCAGCACTCATCTGAGGTGAAATCAAACCAGGATAGACACCCGGGCTGGTCAGTGATCCATTCATCTCATGATGACCCATCATGGCAAAGGGGGTGGCGTAGGAGCCCGCGATAGACAGCGGTGTGCGAAGGGCGGGGGCAGCTATAGATGAGGAAAAAAAGGTCATTTGAGGGGATTACAAACACAGTTTTCATGACATAAAGTGTCTGTGAAGGTCTTGAATTCCCAACTTTGAGTGGAGCGGCAAACCTTTGAAATATTTAACCTGACTTTCAATTTTGCACCATCATCGGTTTACTTTTTTTTTTTTTTTTTTTTTTTTTTTTAAATCAAATCCTTTGTGTCCAGCACCAAACTGCTGACTTCTTAATACTCTCAAGTAAGATAGTCAGCATGAGAGATTCAGCGGCGTAATACTGCATCAGTTCATTCACAATTTAGAAGAGTACAGATTCATTGCTGGTCGGAAAAACAAAGCCATGCAGCAGCACTCCTTCCATTCGGGCACTCGAGATAAGTTTGGAGCAGGTCTGGGGTATGAGTGTGCTTATTACCTAACGCCTCCATGCCAGGCGGTTTGCCCATCGTTAGAGGCCTCAATCCAGGAGTGGTACTTGTTCCTGGTGTGGGTGCCTCATTTCTGGGTGTGGGTGTGTTGGACTTCAGGCTCGGTGTAGATGACTTGTCATTCTGAAACAACAAACACCGTTTACTTGTTTTGCGTGTTTGTTTGCTTAGGCCACTAAGTCAAATCCTCCTCAGACACATCGGGGGGGGGGGGGGGTGTCTGCAAAATGTTTCGTGTCGCCACACAACACCTGCCAGTTACAAAAACGGGAGGGGGAAAAAAAAAGTACCGGTAGCTGAAAATAGTCCCACTCGCGAGGAAATCCAGAGTGACAAACTGAGCGGATTGCTCAGGGTAATCCAATCCCACACTGGCACTTCATTACAGTCATGGTTTGAGTGGTTGGCGTAGGGGCCGCGGCATAAACCTTTGCTCAGAGGTCAAGCTCGTTAAACATAACTCGACAAGCTAGATGACGGCCCAACACTTCTTCATAATGAAGCTCTTTCCTCCTTCCCCAATCAAAGAAAAAGAGGTGGGCTTCTCAGCCTGGTGAAAGACATTAATGAGGGAAGGAGGGAAGCTGGGTGTCTCGCGTAGTACTGTGCACTGTAATTCTTTAGGGGAGCAGTTTATGTCAAACCAGTCCAGGTTACAACATTCGAGAAGAGGGAAATGAAAGAGGGAGAGAAGATGAGAAAAAAAACAAGGAAGTAAAACGAGTCATGTCTCTGGGTTATTTATAGCCTCGGTGAGGAAGAAATGACCACTTACTGGCTAAGCCATGAAGGCGATTGAGAGGAGTAAGCCACAGGGTTTGATTTCCACAGTGTGCATCGACCCACTGCCCCTTCAAGCCCCCTCATCGTAGCTAGCTGCTAAGCCTCCTCTATACAAGGCCTTCAAAAATGGCCACTTCATTGGGCAAATACCTTCTAGTCGGTCAGTGAAAAGCTTTTGCCCACCTCCAGAGCACCTTCTTACTTCATCCGGTCATTTTTGTTTTTGTTTTAATATACAGTATAAATGCTGCTTACCACCATATGGGTGTGGTCCTTTGCTTTGGAGGACGGCGTGCTTCCTGAGGACGCCACTGAGGCAGGGCTATTGGGCGCAGCGTCTTTCTTCAATACCCGGGATTTATCCAGGCCGTTTTCTGGAGGAGAGTGAGCGGGGCTCACGCGAGGGGTGGCTGGATCCTACAGAGTCAAACGAGACAGACAAGGAGAGAGACTAAGCAAACAGACTGGAGGAAAGCGACTGGCATGTACACGTAGGTCAAACAAACTGGGGCCTCATGTGCAAACATAGATAATATATATACTCATGTGTGCTCAAACGCTCTCATACACAAACACTCCTCATTCACCTGCCGCTCCCTTTTATCTTTGTCTTATTTTACGCACGGATGCCAAAAGAATGACAACAAAGAAATACACACACTTGCACACACAATCAACATTAGGACAGACTTTTTGGCAACAGTGTGGAAGGTGTTGATTCCCCCACAGACAGCTGTTCTTAGAAAAGCTAACACTGTGGAATGCGGCTGGGCGACATTGTCCCAAGGCGGTCTTACCTCGTTGGAAACATCCACCACTAAGTCATCGCTCTTGTCTCCGTCACTGTCCTAAAATGAAGGCATGCCAGAGGCATAAATACGTCAAGTATATAATGTCTAAAATAGTATGATAATTCATGTTCACCTGAGTAGACAAGTTTGTGTTTTAGTTTGAGTGATCTGCAGACTCGGTTCTGTTTATTGTGTCCATGTCTGTTTCATTTAAACCATCTAAAAATTCACATCAAAAAAGTGTTGCTTGATTTATAATTACATTCTCATAAACGACATTTCCGGTGCAGTATCTGCAACAGCAAAAAAAGAAGCTGACTAAACAATGAGAGTGTGATGAGATGGAAATGACTGCAGACTGTCTTAGTCTGGCAATTAATTGGTTAATTAGATGAGAAAAAAATAGAAGAAGTACTATTGACTTCAACGAGGGGTTTGGGCTAATCCCTTCTGTTACCGCTGAATCATTTAGGGGAATGGAATTCTTTCAATTTTAACATTTTATGGATGGTTCCGTGCCCTCATACTTTTTCCCACCAATGGGTACACTTGTACTACTGCCATTGGGTTGTTTTCAATTGATTAAAGCAAATACACTCACATATCTGTTCATGCTGTCCTTGTCGTCCACTTTACGTTTCTTGGGGTCAAGTCCGTAATCTGACGAGCCGCGGTGCTTTTCACTTGCTGCCCGCAGACTGTCTGACGGCGACACAGAATTATTCTGCCAACAAACAGAACAGAGATGCGTCGGTGAAAATTAAACACTCCAAAAGCTCTCCAAGCTTTAATTATTTACATGAAAGAAATATTACAAAAACACTAGAGGAGGCCTCCAGTCTGTCATCTTCCTCGATCTTGGCACTGACGGCAAGTAAACTAACAAATTGACTCGTTAGTCAAGGAAAGTGCCAGATGTGAGGGACCAAGAAAGCACTGCCCTGCCAACACTTAAGTCTCGACATGACTTGGGCTTCTGTTCTTCAAAGCTCTGGCAATGTTGACTGAAACCAAGTGCAACTGAAACCAAGTGCACAGTGGCTCTGGACTGATTTGTGATGGAAGGGGAAAGAAAGGCCAGAGGGGTGGCACCTGGAAATACCCATCATCAATCCCAAACAATAAAAACAGTAGCGCCAAAAGTAAGGACAGACCAAGGCTGTGCAAGCGTAAGGGACAGCCGAGGGGCATGTTTGTGTTCAAGCAGATATCCATAGCTAATCCGCTTACAGACATAAGTAAAACATTCAGAAACATGCCTGAAGCAATTTAAATAAAACAAGAATAAGAGAAAAGATGGTTTATTACATACTGAGATACATATTTCTAAATTACCAACATGGATGTGCTTGTAAATAAGAGTAAAGCAACCAGCCTCTCGTCCATCAACCAAAGAAAGATCTGAATGTGTGCACAATGCCAGGTCGGAGACATTCATTTACTATAACGGACTGCCAGCAAAGATCATCAAAAATCGACCCCGGTGGAAATGAAAGGCTAAAAAGGGGCCACTAAATTGATGTGGAAATGAGTATAATGCGACACAACACAAACAGGGTATCACCAAGAGGGGAAATAAACTAAAACAGGCCAAAAGAAAAGAAGAAAGGAAAAAGCAGAAAATGAAAATAACGTGGCAAGCAATGAGAGCATGGGCTGTGTGGCAACGAGCTTCTCCCCACTAGCGGGAATGCCCTCATGAACTGGCACACTCTAAGTACGTGCAAACGGGATTTTTGTAGTCTGGGCTCCGGTGCTGTGGGGAGGCACGGCCAGACATGCTGACAGGCAACAACGTTGGGTGAGGAGAGAACTCTGAGGGCTGGCCACACTGACTGGCGGCAAAACAAAGCCTGCGCCTTCATCGGAAAAGAGGAATGAGCAAGAAAAGTGGTCTGGAGGAAAAGTCAGACTAAGGCCCACCAAGTGGTGGTTTAAAAAAATCAAAAAAACAAAAAAAAAAAACTTTAAAAAGCTGCCTCTCCAGGCTGTTAATGACACATGCAGCCAATAACACCGCAACTGCTTTGGAATATGCTTTTGCACGGGCCAGCACATGAAGACTCAAACTTCCTTTATCGAATTACGCACAATTTTCTGATTTCCAGTTTCCTGCATCAAAACATGAAAGTGTGTGCAGTAACTGCTCGCTTGAGGCGCGGGGAGAGAGACATTGATTGATGGAATACAGCTCGTCTTTGTACGCAAGCCGGTGACCTTTAAAGGGCTGCTTGGACTCAATAACCGTATACTTTCCACCTTGTCTGGTGTTGGATTACCTGAGACAACAGAATAGGAAGTCTTGAAGCCCGAGTGGGTGCGCACTACAAAGAGGAGTGGCAAGATCAGGTATGCCGGCACTTGTCACTACACAAGATGGAGGCATAGTTTGGGTTCCCTTCAGACATGAGTGGGCCCATTCAGAAAGGCCAGTCAATGGGAACGTAATCTGTCCCATCCAGCAGAGCGTTACGCTCCAGTTATTTGAACGCTATGAGGCAGTCCAATAAACAGAGACTTTAACATGAGAGGGTGGAGTGATAAAAGGGCAACAGACAGGGCTAGCGAGCTGACTGGTGAATATTGAGAACGAGGACAGTCAAAAGTTGAGATGAAATTATAGAAGCTAGCCACCTACTAATCCGCTCCCTCCGATTGGAGTCATTTTCCTCAAGGATTAGATGGCTTTAGACTATTTGGTTAGACTTCAATATTTGATTTCAGTCAGCCAATACCCTCATGCTAGAGCACTCGCATACACAAAATGTGTGTTCTTACATGGAGAACATGGATTTCTAAGGACCTTGAGTCTCTGTAAGGTAATCACCAGCAGAGACAGGACACACATGGGGTACAAGGGAAGAGTGGGGCGTAGACGTACCGTGCTCGACTCCCGTTCTTTCATAGGAATAGCCAGAGGCGAATGGAAAGATGAGGGGCCAGGAGAGAGAAAAGCAAAAAGCAGATTAGTATGGGTGTCACAATGTCCCTGCGCTTTCATCAAATGAAAGTAATACATTATTCAGATCAAAGATTAATTTCATTGGTCATGTGATCAACTGCATAATTCATGTTAATACCCGTATCTAATAAGGTATCATTTCTAACCATTCTATAGGTTATATTCAATACCCTTGTTACTGATTAGTAAATGTTTGTTAATGCTCAATAGGCCAGCGACAAAGTGGGTCTTTAAAATGTCTCTCGTTCTGGGTTCCTAATGACCGTTACAGTAAATTCAATTTACAGCACTGCCAACCTGTAGACCAAATCAAACTGCACCTCCGCCACCCCATCCCATTTAACTCATTCACTGCCAGACATTTTCAGGCCCTATTTTACCCGAATGTTTGAAAAAAACAAAACAAAAACAAAAAAACAATAAATTCCTGTGATTTAATGGCTGGTCTGTGAAAAGACAAATTTGTCAATGGCAGTGAATGAGTTAATCTACTATTTGACCAATTTACAGTGAGTGAGTGAGTGAGTGCGTGCTCCTCACCTCTGTGCTCCAGGTCGTGATGGTTCTTCTCATCTTTTACAGGCAGGTGCGCCTGGCTGCCAAGAGCACCGAGTGCAAGCAGGCCAGAGCCAGCACCCGTCACAGCGGGGATGCCGGGTGGCTGTAAACCTGACGGGTGCGGGGGAAGCTGCACAGGTGGCCCGTGGGCTGCGTGGGAGAGGTGCTGGGCCTGTAGCTGCTGCTGCTGCAACAAAGATAGGGAGGCGGGAAGGAAGACAAGAGGACAAGTGGGTCGGCTGGGAAGTGAATCCATGACTGACTGACCGCACTTTATGCATGCATTAGCGCTGGCTTACAACAACATTTATTTCCAGGCCAAACCGTTTATGGATAATGGCAAGATGACGGCGACTGCCAACAAACAGACCCAGCTCATTTACTGAGAGGAAAGCAATTCATTTAACGACTGTGGGCAAATATCATACGGGCTTTTCTTGCATAGCCTTTTTCCACCGTTCAACCCGTAAAGGAGAATGACAGGTGATGACATGCAAAGTTCAGCAATTCTGTTCCCAACAAAATAAACATACACTAAAGCAATGCGATAAGTAGCCATTCGAGAAGGATTGGATTTGATCCCATTTTTCACATTCCTGGTGGGAGAGAGGTGGGCTAAGATGTTGGCGTACGGTATTTCAGCTCATTGGTAATGGGGTTAAGTTCAAGGCTCTGTGAGGGCAAAGCAAAGTTCTTCCACACCGAATGTCTCAAACCGTACCATCATGGCTTTGTGCTCCTGGCCACAGTGATGGTGAGGCAGAGGCATTTAAAGCAAAGATTTTTCCGAAATATTCAGATGATCAACTGTCCAGACTCAAGTGCTCCAACTCAAGCCACAATGAATGAATGCTTTTTAATTTAGAGGCACGTTTCAATTCTTCTGTCAACATAGTCGGGTGGATTTGAAAACAATGACAGCAAAAGAATCTCCACTAAAACCCGTTTGAGCCCAGTCATACACATGCCGACCTACAACCCCCAAGAGGTCTCAGATGTCTGTGTGTAAAAGGCATTCGGGGTGAAGTGAGTCGACAGATAGGAGTTACACAGCCATCAGGCAAAGGGAAGCAAGTGCTCTAAAACAAGGTTAAATAACACTTAGCAGATCCATCAACTGCTTAAAAAAAATCATGACTGCTTTTCTGATGCTCGATGGTATCTCAATTACATCATCCACACATGCAATGCAGAAAGTAGACTAAAAGAGGGCTCATCATACAGAGGTTTATTTAACAGGCGAACCCGTTATAGTAAATGAAAGCAACTGAGAGGCAGCATTTCCTATCGATAGAGTAAAGGTGCACGGGCTGAAGCGCACACAGTTTCCTGTGAGGTCTGGGGGACAAAATGTAAACAAAAGAGACAAAAGGGTGGCGAGACAGAATCAGTAGCTAACAAGGGAGTGGAAGAGTGAGCATGAGATTGGGGCATGGGCATCCCTATTCAGTGTGCCTAATGAGGAAAAGTGTGCAGGGATCGTTATCAAGAAGCCTCATTAGTAAAATGTGGTTGGGCAGACAAGTGAGGAAAAGGGCGAGAGAAGAAATGGGGGGCGGGGGGTACTGAAATAAATTGCTTCCAATTCAATATTCATGGTTAAAGAGCTGGCTCCCTTTCACTCTTATCTTTTTTCATTATGCGTAAACGCCATTGCAGCCAAGGCAACTTCCACAGGAAACAGGCAATTAAAGTTAACTAGGCGAAGCCGACTCCCTGCAGAACTCAACTGTCAGGCAGCGCAAGCGTCAACACCAGCACCAGCACAAACCAGCTGGCATACTAGCTCAACAACTGATCATTGATCACATAAAGACACACCGGACTAATTACGCAAATTGATAAGCAGCAAATGTTTGTGTGACTTGAAGGGGGAAGTCAACCCAAACACATTACTTTCCTCAAGAATATGTTCTATGCAAACCCACTAGTTGAAACAAGGAATTCTGATAAATATTGTGTTTGCGCAATAAGAGTTAATATGCCCATTTTTAGCCATCTCTGGGCGACGGCCATTTTATCACTTCTCTCGACTGAAAATGACATCACAACTGCTCAGGGCACAGGTAACGATCAATCACGGCTGACCTGCTTTCTGAAGCTGAGCCGTGATTGGTCGTTACCTGAGCCCTGAGCAGTTGCAATGTCATTTTCAGTCGACAGAAGTGCCAAAATGGCCGCGCCGTGAGATGGCTAAAAAGGGGTGGATTTTGCTGCTTAACTCATATTCCACAAACGCAATATTAATCAGAATGCTGTGTTTCGACTTGTGGGCCTGCTGGGAACATATTCTCGAAAAAAATGTGTTTGGGTTGATTTCCGCTTTGAGATAGTGTCACTGCTTTTTACTGGCATGTTATATTTAGTCTACTGCAAACCCGAGACACCCCAGTAACACGGATGACCAACAAGATGCCAAACACACACACAAGTCAAGCATCATCCTAAACACCTTCCTTTTAAAAGCAATGCATGTTATATAAATGACAAGCAGTTTTAAACAGATAGTGCTTTGAATCATTTCTAACCATGAAAGTTGGATAGATACAGTGAGGCAGCTGCTGCTTCTGAAGGATCAAAGAGGACAGGAGGAACAGATTGAGAGAGATGAAGAGAACAGAAGAAACATCATGCATAGAATGTACTGTTTCTTTACCAAGTACCCGGTACACCTCTGTGGGGCCAAAACGTAACATCGCCTAGCGTGATTTGGTGACCAAGAGGAGAAATGCAAATGTACTGTATGTCTTCAGGATGAATCAAGCTAGCATTTTCAGGTCATTTGATTAATCACAGCATGAAAAAAGAGGGTATTTTGCAACTTTGTTAACAAAGTTATGCAGTTTAAAACTTTGCTGGAGTCAGGTGAATAAAGCTAACCAATAAAAAGAGGCCTGCCTCATGCAATTCATCTGGCTATTCTTTTACATTTTATAACCAGCAACTTTCGGGGCCGGCTAGCCCATTAGGCACCGTGCACGCTTGGGGGCCCCAAAATCAGGGTGGAAATTCACTTTTAATATATTTTTATTCTGACAAATTATGACTATTAGTTTTTAATTTCAAATCAAAAGGAAAGGAGACTAAATTGAAGTTTTATATAAACAAATAAGTGAAGAGGAGCAAGGTTTTGAAAGGTGAAATGAGCAGAGATGGGCGCTTTACCCTATTCTGCCGTCCATTCTACGTCGGCGACATGGGCACCTTTCCCTCATCGTCCCTCCATCCTTATTCATAAAAATAATCATCCTCCGACTGCGTCCGTCCTTGTCCTTTTAAAGCGCTTCCCACCTTACATTCGTCAGTCCGTGCCACAAAAAAATAAAAGCATGACGCCGTGGGAGGGATGCTAACGACAGAGGTTTCATAATTCATGAACATTATTCAAAGATCATTATCCGGCTAATTTCCTATTTACATCCACTTACCGGCTGGGAGTATTGTGAGTGGATTGAATTGTTTACAACACAAGCACCGTCGGTCACCAGACTATGGAGCCCACCAAGGGGACATCACGAGAATTTTTAAGATTGCGTTACAACGCAAAACTACAATAAAACATGTAACTACATTATTTAATGTTAAACTAAGTAAAAAATGTGACAGCTTAATTTGTCTTGCCGGAAAGTGAAACTTGAGTAAACCTAAGGCTGTTATAGAAATTCAATATTTGTGTATTGTGTTTCTGTTACTACTTAGACTTGGTCACAATAACAAATGCGGTTCAGGTAATAGATGGATGGGAATGTAAAATCGTTGTGAAAATCTGGTGATACACTAAACCTATACGGTTTGATTGGACTTGGGCGTGCCAGTTTTTGAATGTCAAGTCCCACTTTCTCTCGGCAGGGAGATTGATTACCTGCCAAGTCTCCTACCAAATAATAAAGCCTTTCTTTCCCCTGCCTGTGTTCTGTCCGTTCTGAAACATCTGTAATTAAAGAAAGGACATTCCTGTTGCTGACAGACTGACCTCTTTCAAGGGGAAATAGGAAGTAATTATCTTTAAAACTGGGGGTTGTGCTCAGGGCTCATTTAGTTTAATCGAATTTCACTATCCACCTCTCATTAGGTTTGACCCCCTGCCACTGGGACAAGCTAGCCACTGACTAACCTCTGCTACAGAGAGGATTAATCAAAAGGGTCACTTTAACATCTGGGTCCAAGCTGGCTATTAGTAAGCGTCTAGTGCTTAAATAACAGCAGATGGAGGACCAAATAAGTAAAAGGTCTCGTTGGCTCGAGAGCAATGTGGGCTTGTAACTATTAAAAGGCCAATTACTGGTTTTTAAAGTGCACTTGAATTTCTGCCCTTGAATCAAAAAGAAGAAAATACAAAGTTTAAGTGAGGCCCCAAACATAGTCAAAGCATACAAAACTTTTGGCTTGGAAATAGCATTGACTGTGATCTCACTGTTTGTCATAATCCAGAGATTCCATTAGGTTACTGGGGACTGGGGAGGCAAGTCAGTTAGCTGGAACCTTCAATCGAATCAAAGCAGCAATGAAAAACAATATACATTGATATCACTGCTGGATAATGGGAAATCTGATGTACTGTATGTTGATTTTGCCTTGCAGAACCAAATCGGAGGGAATAAAAGCGCTTCGCTTTAAAAAACATTTTGCATTATAGTAAAATAATAGTAATAAACATACCACAACACTGAAATCAGGGGCAAGTCTGCACATGTACAGAGGAAGTTGTGATTTGCATTCAGTCTGAATGTTCAAATGGTGCATGATAAAACTGACTTAAAACGAATACAGCAAACACACCTGTCACCCATGTTTTCTTCCTGAATCTGTTGCCCCTTCCACGTTTGTCTTCCACGTATACTGCAACTCAAATTCAGGCCAACTGAACTGAAGCGGGAAGGTGAACGAAACCTCCAAGCCTAATTTAGCACGTTTGGATATGGCCAGTATTTGCCTGTGGTTAGGGTGCCAACACTCCTCTCTACGTGCAGGTTTGCCCCTGTCGTCAGGTAAAATAAAGAAAGAAGAAGGGGTATACACACAGTGAGAGGCAGATTGGGAAGTCCACGTACCCCGATGATAGCATTCAGCTCAGTCATTGTCACCTGTTTAGCTCGCTCAACAGCTTGAGCAACCTGCTGTTGGTGCTGGAGGGAACACATCAGGAAGGAAAAGCAATTAGTCACATTTAAAACAGGCATTTCAATTTGCCCCCAAAAAGCCAACAATGATGTAGTATAAGTGACTGTTTGCTAAATGTTTGCGGATTTCAAGATTGGTCATTGCCATTTACAAGGTGTATGCACATTAAGTGTATGGAGTTCAGCCTGCAAAGTCGTGGGGACCCTCGGAGGTCAGCCTGCAATCTAGATTGAACTGTGTTTGACTTTGGAGGTTCCACTGTGTTGTACTTTGGCAAAAGAGTGAGTCTAAATCTCACGTTTGATTTGCTCCTTACTGCAGTGACACTTACCTCTTGTGACAAGAATGGCATGATCTGAGCCAGGATTGCATTGAGGCGTTTCGCAATCTCAGTCTACGAGAAAAAGGAGACAAAACATGACTATGGCAGTCTGCATGCGCAGTATACAGTGAGCGCAGCAATGACGCGGCCAAAGAGAAAATAGAGCAAAACGTGGCACGCATTATCCGTGCACTCACAAATTTCTTCAAGGTTCAGTTGGATGGACCCCTTAACCAAATTGGGTCCGCCCAAAACAAATTCACGTCCCACTCTCTACTGCCACCATTCGACTCAGCCCTCATATAATTAGGAGGCTGAAATATGCTAATGTCGTCTGGCTGGAAGGAAACTAATGAGGTCCATACTTCATAATTACTGCCCATAGAGAGCTTGGGGCAGGCTGAAGCAGTCATCTTAAGAATCAGGCGCTATCTATCAGAGGCATCTTTGGTATCGACCAGATTATTAGCTGGGAGAGTAAGGCGATACTGCGGGGTCTCATGCACAGAGTACTTTTCTGTGCTGTATTTGGATAAATGGCTGCTGCAGTGCCCGTTCACAGCACTTGCTTGTCCCAAGATATTCCTTTAAAAGCCAATTTAGCTTTTTAACCTTTTTAAAACTGTACTTTGCAGAGAATGAGAAGGGGATGAAGACAAGCAGAAAAGCTTAAGGAGGGGTAGCGAAGATTGGTGACGTGAAATGCTTTGATTTGACGCCAAGCTAATGTGGTTTGACTGAAGCAGGGGAGGTGAACTAATTGATTCTGAGAGATTAGGGGTGGAAGCCCAGCAGGTGTGTGTGCGCTGCATTCCACTCATTTTCTACCCTAGATTTGTTTGACTGTGAAAGTGGATCGGAGACAGGAGGTGCCATTGGCCTTTTTCCACAACCCTTTGTGTCACTCGGTCCATTTTGCAGCGCCGGGGGTAAAACCAAAATGAAGAGGGAAGACCAGCAAAGTATTATCTCTGTGTTCTGTCCGACCTGGCTCACTGTTGTCTCTCTCCATCCAATCTCCTTCTTCCTGCCAACGCCTCCTCACAGCCCTCCCTGTTAATCTCCACGACACACTACATCCCCCTTCCTCCGCTTCCTCACGTAACATCCCCCCATTCCCATCCCAGCTCTGTTGCTGGGGCAACACTATCTGGCAGGGATGATCGTTATGTAAATTAGACTGGGGTCCTGACCAGAACAGCACGTAAAATCATATTAGGTGCAGCACAGAGGAAGGTCATTAAATTGAATTTTCAGCCTGTCGATGTGATCGGCACAGGAAATTAATGAGGGATAACTGGGGAGCGAGGACGTGAGGAGGGGTCTGGCAAAAAAAAAAAAAAAAAAAAAAAAAAAAAAAGACGACATGAGTTCCCTCATAAACCATCATCATTAGCGGGGGCTGGATGCAATGACACACAGTGGGATTAGAGTGTTTCACCATCACGCCACTCCTTTGGAAATGGCTACAAGGGGAGCAAAAAGGGGCGAGGAGAAAACTGTGGCATGCTGATACACTTGGCTTTTAGAGCAACAACAAAGGAGAACGTTTAAAGAACACCATCCATATGTCCACAGTAAATAGCACAACGAAGAAATACATGGTGCTGAAAGCAATCCTGGAATCTATTGGCCATGTGTCCATTTCTATCAGCACCTTCTTCTCACAGGAGGTCCGGAGCGCCAGGTGTTGGCAAACCAGGTTTTTCAATGTTCTTGAACTACGGGACTCGTTGGAAAACAAATCACAGATTCAAATATTGATTTCGGCAGCGGAATAACACTACTTAAGACTGCGCAGCATTAAACAATTACCCACCGCGCCGAACAACAAGCAGCCCTTTCAAATTGACTCACTAAGAACTACACTTTTAACTCTGATGGCCGAATGGGCACTTGCTTAATTTTCATGACAGCTACTTAGAAGAAGAAAACTACAGCTAGTGGGCCTCCATCACTGACGCAGCACTCCTACGTTATTCTCACTCCCACTTAAGAGAGACTACTTGTCACGGGGCTTTTAGCAGCAGAGATAGTACCTGGAAAGAGTTTATTGTCACTTAGAATCATTGAAAATAGAAGCCTTAGAGGGCGGCAGGGGCTTTTCACTGCAGCTCCACAATTACAGGTACTCATGGTTGTTTAGCAGCAACACAGCATGGAGAGCTCTCCCTCGCTCTCCCTCTCTCTCCCTCCACTGCATCCCTCCGTCAATGGTGCGTTGAAAGCCATTTGGCTGTTTGTCGCTGCAGGCATTAGTCCCCAAGTGGAGAGCAGAGACGAGGATTCAATTGCAGAGGAAAACAAGTGGCATATGATGTGGGAGGTTGTTTGGGAATTATCTTCTCAGCGAGCGAGAGCACGGGAAGAAAGAGGCGCTAGGTGTAGTTGTGTCTTGTTCATTAAAAATGCATGAAGGATATTTTCATTGTGAGCACATACACGCAAAACTCAAGTGAAGGGGAGCTCAAGTATTTTTGTCATTTTCCAACTGATTCTTTTGGTGGAGTTGGAATCATCACTTTGAGTAGACAATGTTTTTATAATATTCTCTCTGTCCTAAGCCTTTTAAAGGCACAGACAAAGCGCATCATCCTTCTCTAGTCCAACAACCATGATCCAGTGGTTGTGAGGACACACGCATAACTCTCCTGCCCACTCCCCTTGCAAGGCTACCGAAATAAAGCATGTCTCACACAGAGCCCTAGTAACCTCATCAACCTCCCTTGAGAGGCAGTGTGTGTGTTTACGGAGTTAGTTTGTTTTGGCTTAGAGACAGGTCGCCCATCATCACCTTGGCAAACAATTCGAGGAATCCGCTATAAATTATTCATTTGCGCAAGCTTGCTTTTGCTGCTCTTCGTTCCTCCTCACACTCATTTTCCTCCGTCCAGGAAGCCAATCTCCTTCTTGATGGAGCACTTTCCCTCTTTCCAACACCGAGTCAGGACATGACACACACAGAGAATGTCTGATGATGGAGCAGCAAAAAAAAAAAAAAAAAATCTTTCCACAAATGTACGTATTTTCTCCACCTTCTTATCACACTGACAAGTGACATCGAAATGCAAGCAAGGGTGATTGCGCGAGATAAACAGGCACTACAAGAGAGAACAACGGTAGTGGAAAGGGACAGCAAGCCCCACCACAAAGTCAGCAGGACACGATGCTGAGGCTGCCTAATGAGCTGCACTAATTAAAATCACTTATTGACGGCAAGCGAGGGTGATTACCTTCAGCGTCAAGTCTTCGCCATCATAGCAGACACTGTCAAAACAAATTACCCCCCTGGCAACAAGGAGAGCAGTGCACACGTATGTATTTGTCACGATATGGCACCATATAAGTCATACGAGTATTTATTTATATGCACAGCGGGGTGCGTGAGCTCATTACTTTGCTTCTCAAATCTGCTTTGTACTGATAACAACAAAGCGAGTTTATGTCTTTTTTCACACCGCAATAAATCTTGCAGCCCAGCAAAGTAATATGGCTGCATCCAATAATCCAAGGCCAGGGGGCTGTCCATTTACCTCTCGCTGATGTCATCACAAACACTCGCTCATCAAGGCTGGGATAAGGGGGGTGGCGGGAATCATGCATTATTCAGAGTGCTCCGTTGACACCGGCGGGCTTATTGATAAAATAAAAGGAGAGTCACACACACAGGAGAGGAGCAGTCGATTAACTCATTTAGCCTGAAGCGTCTCACTCCTTTCCTGTCTCTTTCCCCACTCTTGTTTTGTACACCGGCACCAGCATGCAGTCGGAACAACCAAATGCACCTTTCTCGTGGTGCCGAACCAACAACACTCCGTCGAGGAGGGAGAGGGACGGCGGGCTGCTTGATAAACAAAAACATATAGCACATGACCACAAAAAGCGCTCTGGCTGACGAATGGGCTGTATGCTGCTGTTCCAGCTGGGTTACCCTCCCACTGATGCCATTAACCTTCTAGATTCGAGGGCCGTCACGTCTCCATAGTTCCCCTCTCGCACCCTCCGACTGTCATACATCATACTGCACCGCTAACAACACCCGGGCCATCATTCACTTCAATTCACGTCACATCAACGGGGTGCTGGCACTGCTGGGGTTAACCAGGAGAAGGGAAAGCAATGAGAAGGTACAGGGAAGATGTGGAACTTGGGAGCAAAAGATGGAAACACAGTGCGACCATCAGAGAAATTGCAAATGAATGAAAATGAAACGACTGAGCAGACACGTGATGAGACAACAGTTGCACAATGTTGAAGCCTTGAGTGTTAACCATATACAAAATTATTTAAACCCTATGAGAATGGGGAAAATGCAGATTACACTGTACTGATTAAATGTCAACCTCCAACACAAAAACGGTATAATCAGCAGTCAAAACATGTAAAAGATGGATCAGATGCAAAATCAGAATTGAAAATTTTACCTCTCAGTGTTAGTAACGGGGTCGGTTGCATTTAACTCATTCACTGCCATTGACCAATTTGTCTTTTCACAATCCTGCCATTGAATCCCAGGAATGTATTCATATTTTTTTCAAACGTTAGGGTAAAACGGGGTCTGAAAATGCCTGGCAATGAATGACTTCATTGAATAATACCCATAATGCTTTGGGCTGTGATTTTCGTCCCAACCGAACAAAACAACAGACCACAAAGCATGCCTGAAGTCAGTTTGGGTCGGAAATGTGGGCACTATCTCAGGACTTTCACATAACCGATTTCATCTCCTCATTTTCCTCAGCTTGGCTGTGGTAAAGCACTAATCACGTTCTCCGTCTCATCTTTAGCAGTAGTAGCCTACAGCATGATGCCCAGTGCAGGGTGGCAAGCTAAACTAATGAGCTTTTTGTGCAGCTGGAACAAGGCAGGCAAGGGAGCAAGATTACAATACAGAGACATGCGTGCACATACGCACAACAGAGCATTCAGAGGGGACATTAAAACACATCCTCTCAGACAGTCTGCCAAAGACTTCACTTTAATCTTATCAAACCATCCCCATCAGGCAGCGTGCCCTTCATGTTGTTGTTTAGCCTGTCAGCATTTTCACTACAGAAAGCCAGTATGTGTGCCTCCTAAAGGCATTTGACGATGAGGGTAGGAACTAAGGTCAGGTGCGTGTGTGTATTCCACAAAGACCGGAGGGACAACTAGATTGTTTTGGCTAAACACAGACTGGGGCGATATGGCTACATACCTGTTTGTGCATCTCAATATTGAGCCCGTAGGACATCTCATAGTACTGCAGGCCAGAGAGAAGACAAAGCATTAGTACGTACTGATGTCACATGGTGCGTGTGTGTGCGTGTGTGTGTGTTATCTTCAAGAAAAATTCAAGAAAGTTAATTATAATCACCGCACTAAATTAGGTTTATTAATTAGAACATCACACATTTGGAATGCTGTCTGGGTTGTCATGGACTGGTGTGACCAATGCGCCGCAGCCAGAGTTAAATAAAGAAGCATGCTGACAATACCAAAATACTTATGGGATATTGCATTCTTAATATTGTAAACACGTGGCAGAACATGGCATGAATATGGAGGTTCTACGTCATTCTTTGCAGCATGTTGCTAATACTTAAACTATCGTGTCTGCTTTTGTGCTTTCTAAAAAGCTTCTGACTGACAAAACGAATATGAATACATGATACAAGTGCAGAGTGCAGATAGGGGTGCGCGGTACAGACAGCATACAGTATTCTTTGTCTAAAGGTAGAGATTTGGACCCTACTGTCCAATCGCAGTACTGCATGCTGATTACGTCTGTGTCCCGTTCCGTGTGACAGAAATCCCCAAATTGTACGCCCGCACCACTTCACTGGTTCCCGCTGTTGAATGCTTGTTGCACACTATTTTTGCGTAGCCTCAGCTACTTACGAGCTGTGGCTGGACAGCTAACGTGGCTAAACATGATGTGAAGGCAAAGGTTTGCTTTGCATGCACTGTTTACATAGAATAAGTCACTAATCATCGCCTCAACGGCAGCAAAACAGCTGCACTTCTGTAAGTAGCGTTAAGATGAAGGGTAGTCGGGGGGGAAAGACGGGAAGCCATGCTAATTGCTAAGCTAATATATTGCAGTCGCAAAACACCAAAAGCAGTGCTTGTGTGAGATAGTGCACTTGTCACACAGGTCTGGTTGGAACCACATTAGCGTGAAGCATAACTCATTTTGAACAGCAAAATACCAAGCAAATTAAGTAACTGGAAAGAAAAATAATACAGTATAACATACGCAGCCACCGAAGACCGAAAATAACAGAGAATGTCATCGTTAGCTCAGAGAAGAGTGTGGATAAGATTAAATTATGTTTGGTAGATCGCTGGCATCGGGCTAAAACCTTATAAATCACATTTTGGTGAATTTCATTTTTCTTTTTCAAAAATCCATACTATTGGTCAAGCCACACGTGTGGGTGTTGTTTTTACAAATTATTAACCAATCTAAAGTGTGGAAAATGGCTTGCTGTCTTTCACAATGCAATGCTAATGGTTGAACAAACTTGCCATTTTGAGGGTCTCCTGAAAAGTGACCATTTTAGAGATACAATGTTTTGGCCTGACACCAGCGATATAATAACTATTTAAAATATAAGAACCATTAGTCCCCCAATGGAGAAATTTGCATTCTTTCAGCAACAATAGTGACTAGGGGGTAGAAAAGTAGCATGCCAGAGAAGACATTTGTACAAAATTGAAACCTAAAATATTTTCTCTGCATTAACTACCCAATCCAATATATCAGGGACGTTATTTGTTATTTGGAGAGCTGATTGTTAATTTTGACGTCTGAGGTAATCCAATTGAATAGACTTGCTTTCTTGAATGCAACAGAATTGGTAAAGGCTAATTAATCTGTGGGCACAGTCAATTAAATCAAATATAGAAAAGTAATCTGAAAGCCAGTTGTACTGTTTTCATTTAAAATATCAGCAGTATTTTTCTTTCTTTGAACTGCACTAGGGAGTGCTAACATTTAATTCTATTTTGAGATTTGCATAATAAATCCTATCCAAAGGAGATTCCCAAACAGCCGGTCCCTTTCAGGGCCGGTCGTCCCCCAGACCTCCTCCCGTCGACGAAGATTTCTGGTCCCGGTACAACCCTGTATATACCGTTACCGTGAAGGGATGCAATTGATACCAGTTTTGGTATGAATTGAGGGCCATAACACACAGCCCTAAATGAAGACTGAGCTAACACTTTGAATGAATTGCATTTCGTGATCAAAACACATCAGTGGTACGTTTCATTGCTTGTTGTATCATGTATGTATAAAACACAAAGAAAGCACAAAGATTGAAAGTTACGATCAACTCTCTGTGCAACACATTTATTGCTTTCATTGTATTGGCCGAAAACACCGTTAAACCGTTTGAATACAAATGAAATCTCAACTGCACGATGACAAATCTGTCTAAGGATAAACAGTGTTTGATTTAAACTTCAACACGTGTACATTAGTTGGTTTGGGCTCCAAGTTGATTTTTTCTTAGAATAGACAGATGACCTCTATTATCCCATGGGCAAATGAAAAACACACCAAGTGCCCCTCATATCTCGGGACCCCCTGGGTATCAGGAGTGTCACGTTGGGCTAGTTAAAAAGAGGGGAAAAATACAGGAAACCCTTTGATTCGCGCTCAAAGCCTGCAGAGCGGCCATTAACCGGCCGCGAGTCATGCTTGGTGTGTTGGGAAGGGTCACGTCGGGTCATAAAGAGGACCCGAGGCCAGAGTGGGGGGTGGTCACACCCCACAATCAATAGATGGACGTTTGACCCCTGCTCGAGTTTCAACTGCCCCTCGTACACCCCTGCCCTGCCCCAGCTAATCCAATGAATACACAGACGTGGTGAGTCAACAACACCACAGCAGGCACAAGTGCTAACATGGCGTCGGCGCAACATCACGACTCTGCGCCACCTGTGACCACTTACCTGAGGCTAAAGGGAGGATAGGACGCTCAATCAAACTGACATCTTTCCATTGATTCCGCTTACCATGACGTAGTGCCGCTGCATCTCTGTCTTTTCGTTGGCCAGTTTGTCGTATTCCACTTTAAGACTTGAGGAGAGGGAAGGATAAATATTTGATTACATACTCCATTTGTGGCAATCGCAATCATCGCTTAGCTGCTGTTGACTCATTCATAAATGTACGTATTTAATTAGTGTAGCTGTACTTAAAGCTATTAATTGGAAAAAGGAAACACTGGAAGCTTTCTCCAGACGTTCCAGCTGGAAGCCAGTAATGTTTACACAGTAGGTTCACTGTTACCTGTGATACTGAGCCTGCAGGAACTGAAATTCATCTTTGATTCTGTCACACGACTCTGCCACGGTGAACTTGAAACCAGGCTGCCCCGGCTGGTGAGGTGCCTGTAAAGCGAAAACAAAGGGTTCTTGAACGACCTCCAACTTCCTCTGTAGCTACACGGAGTGTGAAGCTACGTATATGTAAATAGATACAATGTGTACAAATGGACAATGTATACTATCTACACAAAAATACATTCTAAGACACATGTTGATACGTCAACCGATTCAGAGCTGTTCTATCAAAACCCTCCTTGTGGTCTCTCGCCACGCCAGAAATAGCAAGGTGTGTTGTAGCTCCACACTGAGGAGGGCACCTGAAAGGGTGCTGGCGTGCATGGCAATTTCCCAATCAAACACAGCTACTTACCGGATGCCGGCCTTGCGGATACATATCTGTTCTTCACGCGAAGGAACTCGTTCTTTTCCTGTGTTTTTCTTCAAGTAATCCGAGTGCAGCAAATCACCACCACCCCTTCCCCGGATGGCGGCGGACAAAGTACCGTTCGCAGCTGCGAGGCGCTCAGTCACCCGGCATCGAAGCTCTCACTTCTCCTACACACATACACACACACACACAAAACACTGTGGAAGTGGATCTCACCATCTTGTTTCACATTAAGTAGAAATAATTCCAGCCCTTCGAATAAGGTGTAAATGAGAATAACAACACTCCAGTGTATACACTGGCAATTTGGATCACACCCTAGTGAACATTGCTCGTAGATCTAACGAGTTGAGGGGCGTTCTATAAACACACACATACACTCTCTCAAGATTGTTCTCAAAGAACAAAGTCGCCACACGCGCGCGCACATTCTCTCCGGCGGATATGTAATGTCGCTCACTTTTACCTTTGTCTCCACTGACTCCCTCGCCTCCCCTTTTGCACAAGTTAAATTTTAATATCCACACATAGGTCGTAGTATATCCTTCATTCGCACAAGTCACCGCAGAAAAGCAAGAAAATAAAAATATCCGGTCCCTGTTCCTTTACGTCCTCTTTTCGTCCCCTCCACAGTGCTGTTTCGACCTCCGTGATCCCGAGGTGCTGGACGTCCTCCGTCCAGCAGGACTATGGAACCCTCTTCGAGATATAGGTTATATTAAATCCAGTAGTAGTGAAAGTGGCTCCCAATGTGTCCCGTGGATGAATGTTGGGTAATAGCACTGGCTCAATTTGGGGGAGGGGGGGGGGTATGTCCGTAGCTGTGAAATAAAGCACAAGCTAGCATACACCCGCTTCCTCCGTCGCGCGTTGTACCACACACAGACTGAGTACTGACACGAGGACGCGACTGACGTGAGAGGACCACTCGCTAACCAATTGGGTATTCCAACCAATGAAAACCAGATAATCCCACGTGGGGTGAATGCATTCAACCGTTGTTCTGATTGGTCATTGATATGTGACCTCACAAACTCGCCATTTTGGATCTGAAGTGACAGTCACTGTGTTCAACAACTTGTTCAAAATAGACAATAATCTAGATAACGGTGCACCGTCGCCATCGGTACACACAAAATCAGTGTGATAGTTAATCCGTGTGTGCTAAACGTGCAACAGTGCAACGTAATCGATAGAGACACACGACTATTACGTTATGGCTAGGCTGCTGTTCCACATTGCACGTAAATAAATACCCACTACGTGAAACGCGCTTATTTCAAAGGAGCGTTTCCATTAACAGACTCAAATAGTTGGACCTATTTCAAATGACACCTCAAGCATCACCATGCTTTCTCTTTATCAGCAAATCAGTGGGCTACCACGCTTCTGTTTTTGAGGACATCAGCTTATAACGTGTGCCTTCAATGCACAATACCACGTGGGTCGTCCCGCCCCCAAGCAATACATGTTATCCAATAAGCTCTTAGCTGTCTTCCTACGCGGCTTGTAATTGGCCCAGTGCAGTAGAAGCTGTCAGTCAGAGTGCATGGCTGTCAATTAAACCCACGTTGGACTCGGCGCTGACAAATGCCGGCGCTCCTCTCCCTCCTGCCTGCGAATAGAGGCTGGAATGGCTGCTTAATTAGCTTCGAATGGCTTTTCCTTTCAGCTCAAACAATCTGTCACTACCATGTGGTAAAAAGAGCTTTGCATAAAACAAAAGGGGAAGGGGGGTGGGGGGCAGCAAGGGCTAAATATCAGTTTGATTCGCCTTCTCTTGCTCCCCCGTGAAAACGTTGTCTGTAAAACATAGCTTTTACCTCGTTCAAACATTGGCTTTCTTGCAAGTTGTGTCCTAACTTTCTCCCCCAAATTGTTACATTTCTTTATCTGGGTGGTACATTTATGTGTAAAACCACACTGTGTCATAATGGCAATGAAGACGTTTGACAGGAGGACGAGTTAAATAAATGAAATATGTGAATCATTCACACAGTTGTGGTCGATATTGGAGGAGTCGAGCCCTGAATATGTCATGCTGATTGCACCACATGTATGAATTGAAAGTTGTTTGCTCCAACAAACCGGGAAACGATCATATAGCTTTATTCCATTTGTTGCGAAATAGACAATGGTTCATTTTATATTGTGTTAAAATGTGTAAGTAATATAGAAAAGTATTTTTGATATTTGGATTTGAATGAGGATAAGCAGTTCGGTTAATGGATGGATAAAAGGATGGTTTGAATGTGTGTGTTCTGTTGTTGTAATTACAAAAGCCCTGCGTCATTTTTTTTACTTGGTGTTATAACACGTAAAAATTTGCTTTTACCAGTGTGCTAATGCTGTTTAAAAGGTTCACAAAGCTCCACTCTGAAAACATTTCAGTTAAAAAGAAGACCATTTTGGGTTAAAAAGTGGACCTATCCACGTTCTTGCGTCATTTTGTACAAAACAATTTTATTTTTATTGTTGGGGGGTGCAGGTGGGTTGTCACAAAACAACTCAGAGGGTTGAGTCAAATTTCGGTCCATTTGTGACCCAAAATTGTGTTCTTTTTAACCCAACTGTTTTGAGAGTGTACCGAAAAACAATAACATGCATTCTATCATCTGGACTCGTTTGTATTGCCCCAAGGCGGCCGGGCCTTTCCAGTGTATTATTATGTACATTCAAATGTGTTACTTTTCTACACCTTATAGTTTAGATGAAAGAAAACAACTCATAATCTTAATACTATTCCAACTGCGAGTGAGGGGGTGCGGGGGTGGAATGGAGGGACTTCTCAGTGTATCACGATTTGAACATAATGTAGCATGGTGCAAACTGCAGCTATTGCAAAGCAACAAATATATCCCTCCCCCTTGATACGGGGGGCACGCAGGAACAATTTGACAACTCTGTCTGCATTTAGGTCTGCAAATGATTTGCACAGCCAGGATTAGAGTTTTATTTTGAAATGACACAAAGTAGTTACAATTGAACATTTTCTAAATTCAGCATTTCAGTTTTGAATAAAATGTCAAGTACACAATTTACCATCCAATAAATACATGAAACTATACATAACATCATACATGGTTTATGTATAGCAGAGTATCAGACAGGCTTTTACCCGACAAATTATACTTAATTAAAATAAAATAAATTACACTCTAATAGGTAGCCTTCACTTATCGTAAATGTTATATGAATATACTGTATGTATATTGACATATGTCTAATATACATACACAATTTCAGTTTAGGGTTGATTATCTAGTTCGATATAATGATGATGTGGATTTGTGGTGTGTATGAGATTTTTTTAAATAATTATTTTTCATATCAAATTTCCTTGACTGTAGTCATGTTTATAAGGAGGCCTGCTGTATATTTTAGTCTTGTTTTTAGTGAGCCACAAAATGTGACCTGACTACTTCTTCAGGTGTGTCCAATTCAATCGGGCATGATAAACCTGGGAAAAAAAAAAACTTTGGGGTGTCAATTAAGCAGCCACTCCCTTCCCTGGGAAGAGAATCAATCATTCATTACAAAATACCTTCCACAACAACGAGACAACTAAGACATCACTGTGATGTTTGGAGGAGTCATGTGACTTGAGTGATTCATATGTTGAAGTTTGTTTTGGCTCTTCAATGCTTGAGAGTTAAACATGTTGAAATATACCAGAATGTCATGGCCAAATAAGACCAAAGTAGTGCGCAGGTGTCAAACTCAAGGCCTGGGGGCCAGATCTGGCTCACCACATCCTGTTATGTGGCCCGTCAGAGCAAATCAAGCATGTCAACTTCCATGATAGTTGAAGAAATCTGTACAAAAAAATTCAAATTGTCATGTTATAAATAATAACTGAGATCTTGCAAGCATTTTCTTGTTTCGTTATTGCAGTGACTTGAACTATACTTGAGCAAACTATTAATCCCGATTTCTGATTTCAATACTAGTTATTCATCCATTTGTTGTGTCCTCTATATATAGCAATTATGACGAGGAGAGTTATATGGTTTCACAGTCAAAATGGCCCACTGAGGGAAGCTGTAACTATAATGTGGCCCGCAGCAAAATTGAGTTTCACACCCCTGGTTTAGTGGTTTGATCACCTGATTTCTGTGCAGTCAGTTGGGGTTAAGTGATGGTGTAAAGTCGGATGAAAAAGTTTGGGCACCCCTGGTCATTTTCAAGATTTTCCTTTAGAAATCAGCAATTAAAAATATATCACATAGTGGACCAACACAGTGAAACAGTTGATAGGATTTAAAGAAAGTGTGCAATAATTACTTTAACAAAAGTAGCCAGGTGCATAAATGTGGGCACCGCAACGGAAAGATTACTTCAATATTTAGCAGATCCTCCTTTTGCAAAAAGAACAACAGCACTCTAATCGCTTTCTATAGCTTTCAAAGAGGGTCTGGATTCTGCTTGAAACCATTTTGGACCATTCTTCTTGACAAAACATGTCCAGTTCAGTGAGGTTTGATTGTTTCCAAGCATGGACAGTCTGCTTTAAGTCACACCACAGATTTTAATAATATTTCAGTCTGGGGACAGAGATAGTCTTTCCAAACCGTTGTACTTGTTCCTCTCCATGAATGCCTTAGGAGAATTTGCGCAGCGTTTTCGGCTCATTGTCTTGTTGAAGTGACCAGCCCCTGCGCAACTACATCCATGTCACTGTTTCTTAAACAATTTTCTCAAGAATCTGCTGATACTGACTGGAATCCTTGCAACCTTCAACTTCAACAAGATTGCCAGACCCTGCACTGGCCACACAGCCCCACAGCATGATGGAACCACCACCAAATATGACTGTGGGTAGCACGCGTTTGTCTTGGAATGCTGTGTTCTTCATCCGCCATGTTACCGCCCCTTGTTAAGTCCAAATAACTCCATTTTCGTTTCCTTGTTAAGTCCAAATAACTTCATTTTCGTTTCATCAGTCCACTGCACCTGATTCCAAAATGAAGCTGGCTTGTCCAAATGGGCTTCAGCATACCTCAAGCCACTCTGTTTGTGTCATGTGCGCAGAAAAGGCTTCTTCCGCATTACTCTCCCATACAGCATCTCCTTGTGCAAAGTGTGCTGAATAGTTGAATGATACACAGTGACACCATCTGCAGCAAGATCATGTTGTGGGTTTTGGAGCTCGTCTGTGGGTTGAGTTTGACTGTTCTCACCATCCTCTGCGTATCTGACATTTTTCTTGGCCTGGCACTTTGGGCCTTAACTTGAACTGTGACTGTGGTCTTCCAATTTCTCACTATGTTCCTCACAGCGGAAAACTGACCGCTGAAATCTCTGAGCTAGCTTTATGTATCCATCCCCTAAAACGTGATGTTGAACAATCTTTGATTTCAGGTATTTTAGAGTTGTTTTGAGGCTCCCATGTTGCAATTCTTCAGGGAAGATGCAGATTAGAAAAACTTGCCACTTTAAATACCCTTCCTCATGGGAGGCTTCATCTGTGTATGAAGGTCAAGGGACAAAGAGCTTACCAAACACATTTTGTGTTCCAATTAGCGCTAGATGCATTCAAAGCAATAAAACATCAAGGGTGACCAAATGTATGCACCTGCCTTCTTTTGTTTTAAGTCATTATTTTTCTGTACATCCTATAAACTTTATTTCACTTCTCAATTGTTACCGTATTCGTCTGCGACATGGTACATTTAAAGAAATTGCTGATCCCCCCAAAACATTGATTTATAAAGGATAATCTTGAAAAATAATAAGGGGTGCTTATTATTATTATTATTATAACTTTTTCATACAACTGTAAATATGATGATTGTCTGCCCCTGGCGACCAATTGAGGGTGTTGTGTATTTATTTATTTATTTTTTTTGCCCGAAGTCATTTAGAAGAGGCTCTAGCACCCCACAACTCTCAACAGGATAAGCAGTATATGATATGAATACGTTATTTGACAATGAAGGGAGATGCTCTGAAATGGGCGCACTAACCGTTTCACACACAGTGTAACTAGAACAGGTATTGGTGCAAGATAACCACAAATATGTTTTGTGTGGATATTACCTTACGTAGACTTAAGATTGTTATCGCCTCGGTAACCTTAGTGCTAGAGGAAAGACTGAATGAATCAGACTGTTTTTTTGTTGTTGTTGTCCCCCCCCCCCCCCCAAATGGTTCCCACATCTATTTTATAAGAAAAAGAAGCACCTGTAGAGGAGTTAGGAACTTGTCTTGCACATTGTCTTCTGCATATTTGGATGACATTTGTAGAATTGCTTTTTTTTAAAGAAACCACCACGTCCGAGGAAGAACGAATTCTATTTTCAAGCGTAAGTTTGGCACAAAACGCAATTCAACTGTGCACATTGGTGGAGTTTTCTTTGTTCTGGCCTTTTACATTTTGCACAGGTGGAATTAGGCGTAACGGGGCGTTTGCGCCTTTGTGCACCGGTGTGGGATAGTAGTAGTCTTTTCTTGGCAGATTTTCACGACATCACTCATTTACAACAAAATCAGAGCGCAGTACGCCTGATTAGGCTGTGGTTGACATTGCGGGAATAGAAATAGACTCGCTGGGGTCCGTGCAGATCATTGGGAGGTAAACTTCAAGATGGATGATGTTGTCAGCAGTGCATGTGCCAAGAGCAAATGGGCTGTTTCCAGACTGCAAGCATATCTGATTCCAACCAGATTCTTCCTCAAAACCGACTTTTAGGGCTGACTGTCCACAAAGATTTTCAGCAAGTGTTCAAATCAGATTTGGCCCTGTTTCAGACTGGCCCACGCTCTTGAGCCATCTGACAGATTTCTGTAGCAACGACGTTGGAACAGAGGCGTCCTCCAGCGCACGTAGTGTTTGAGGTTACACACAAAATACTTTCATAAATTTGTTTGTTTTCGATAAATACACGGGAGCTTTGCTTGTATGGCGCTATCTCCGCACAGACCAATAAAGCAATGCGTTTCCTTCTCTGTCCAGGGACTTTCCAATTTCTTCAATGTGCTCCATTCTCTACCACTCCTCACTTTGATTGGCATGCTCTGCTCCGGCGCATTGGGTCTCGCGTCGCGAGTGACGTCACGGACAGTCGAAGCGGATTTGTGTTTTTGGAGCTGTTCAGAATGTGACGCAGACTGTCCAAATCAGATATGAAACTCCAGATATGGGCACTTGACCCTTTTTTGGCGGTCCGTCCTCCATCCTGTCCGTGACCTGGGTACCCGTTCGTCCTCGTTCCTCCATCCTTATTCATGAAAATTATCCGATGTGTCCGAATGAAGCGGCTGCGGCATTCAGGTTTCAAATGCAAGTAAGTACACACAGTTGGGTAACGCGTTTGAAGCGATCTGAGTCAATTTCTGTCGTTTGCCCATTTCGCAGAGTAGGTTGAGATGAACTTTTGCCGCCTCGCGACCACGCCATACGCATGAGGGATGATTAGTGAGAGGGACTAAAATCCACCTCCGCCCTTGCTTAGTCCGTCCCTTTTTTAAAACATGTCATCCTCCATCCTCCGTCCAAAAAATGGGTGTCCAGCCGAGAAGGACCGTTCCGTCCCTGGGATAGAATGCCCAGCACTGTGAAACTCCCTCCCAAATTTCAGTTTCAATCTGTGTCGCAAAAATTGGATTTCATGTGCTTTGTGACTGGTCAAACTACAAAAGAGCCATCCATTTAATCTGGATGGGCTAAAAATCTGATTTTGGCTGTCAGTCTGAACAAGGCCCGGGATCGTGCGTCTGTGTCCAAACCAAAGGGTCGGCTGAGTCGGGGATGAGGCAACTCGGTGCGCGTGAACGCCCAGAGAGGCAGTTTACCAAACACGGTAAACTAGATTTGCGCCAGCACAAAAATAAAGTTATTGCCTCCCAGCAGGGAAGTCAGATCCAAGGACTCAGGTCAACTAGTCCAGACCAGAGTTCAGACTAAACATGGGGAGGCAGCATTTAGGTCTTATGCTGCAAAAAAAAGTGGAACAAAGGTCCAGTGGGGATTAAACTTTCACCAAATGTAGATACTTTAAAAATCCAGGTTGAAAACATTTCTGTTCCTATGCGCCGATGCATGAAATCTGCACAGTATTTGTTATTGTATTTTTTTTTTTACTTTTAATCATTTTAATCCGACTATTCTACATGATTTTGATTTTTGTAATTCTTAATGTTATATTTCTCTTTCTGCAATGCTTTTGATGTTTTATGTAAAGCACTTTAAATTGTCTTGTGCATGAAATGTGCTAGACAAATAAACTTGCCTTGCCTTGCCTGCCTTGTCTTGCCTGTTTTTATGCTGAGTGCATGGGCGCCTTCTACCCATATAGGTCCCAGAGGTGTGACTGACGAGGTCTCAATCTTTCGCCGTGCGCTCATGTTTTGGGCACAACCCTGTCACGAGCACAGCCTCACGCTGACCTGTTAGCTTGGGCTTCAGAAGACTTGCTGTCTATAGTATTTTGGGGTTTCCACGTTTGGATTTATTTTTTTTTTTTAAATGCCCATCCCTCATTTGCTGACAGCTTGGCAAGATGTGGCAGAGTGAAAAGACCTCAGGCAGCGGCGAGAATTCAGAAGCAGCGCGGCGATAGCATTTCTGCTTGACAGGTACATTTATCACCTCTTTTTGATTTTTTAATGAATTTGAACTTCCAAACACAAAACTTAATCCGATTTTTAGTGCTAAAGTAACACTCTATTACAATGAAGTCATGTTAACATCTTAGCAGCCATGGCTAACATTGGCTTGGTTACAATGTTAATGCTAGCTTTGTTTTGCTGGCGCTGCTATTCTGTTGAAGCTGGTCAGCGCTTACTTACTTTCATAATTTTTAATGCCATTATGAATGGCCACGTTTAAAGTTGAGAATTGTGCTCATGCATGTCACTGAGGAGTCAGAATTGTCCCGGAGTGTGTGCAGCAATAAAACAATATAAAACACCTTTTCTTAAACCAAGCTTATCTTCTTCTAATGACTAGCCACATACCAACAAGAAAGAACATAAAATGTTGGCTGCTCCACTATTTTCCTTTAGAATATTGTGTCACGTTCCTCTTTATTGCATTCACTGGTACGTGACACTTACTCTGATTTTCTGATCGTACAATGTCACACTATTTATGGTAAAGATGCAGTAATTACCATACAAATAACCACCCCGCTGTGAAATTACAAGCAACATTTAGATGCACTGCACAATTTGATGGAAATGTAGCTTTAGACCATTTAGGGTACGTTGAAACAACAAGAATTTGAAATCTGCACAGAAAAATAAATCTGAATAAATTGTCATGCCACAGCAGTTGGAGAGAAATACAATGCGCTCCTACTACATACACTTCTTCAATAGATGGATCAATTTGGAATGTTATTTAAGTGACCCGATACGAATCTGCTTCATACAATACCAGTAATACATCCATCCATTTTCTACACTGCTCGTTCTCAGTAGGGTCATGGGTGAGCTGGATCTTATCCCAGCTGAGTTTGAGTGAAAGGTAAGGTACACTTTGAACTAGTGATCACTCTCCAGAGACATATGGACAAATAACCATACACACCAATGGACAATTTCAAGTATTCAATTAAACTAACATACACATTTTTGGGAATGTAGAAGAAAGCAAGAATTCGTGGAGAAAACTCGTGCAAGCATGGGGAGAACATGCAAACTCCAGTGCACAGCTTTCAACCCAGAACCTCAGAACAGTGAAGCAACATGTGCTAACCACTACGCCACTGTGACGCCAGTAAATGTATAACTTTCTAGTGCAGCATTATAATCACACTTGGAACAACACATGCCCAGGCTAAGCACATAAAACAGGCAGGTCCTTTACTTTGATAGACTAATAAACTTCCACTTTGAAATGTTTTCATCGACTGGCACCAAAGCAAAGTTCATGTGCAGTGAAAAGCCAAAATGACACTTTTTTTTTTCTTTAATCTTTTCAGGGTCAAATACTGTTATATTAACAGGCCGATTTGGATAGGATAAAATCGTCAACTTATAACCAGCTTGCACTACATTTCCTCCTACTCCGTGTACTATAGCAGTACCTTTTAGTCAACCAACTTTCTCCCACCTTATTGCTGCCCTCAAACAGAAATATTGGAAATCTGGCAAATACTGCGGCAGGCTCCACAGCTCTGAGCTGCCGATTCAAGAATCCCATATAAGAAGATATTATCATGTAGCTTTATCTGATCAGCTCTCTGCAGAGAGTGGCCCTGATTAGACAGCAACAACAAAGTGGGCTTCACCTTAGGGACAAGTGAGGCCATTCCACACTTGTGGACCGCTCCACTGTTTATTTGCACAGGAAACCCAGACGCTGTGAAACTCCTACTCAGAGGCACTACGCAAATATTGGAGCTATTTGCAGAGGTGGTTTTAATTCTTTACAGAGCAACGCTTGGCTCATTTCATTCCCATCCCTGCAAGAACTTGGCGAATGGATTTCTTCATCCTTCTAGCTTCCGTCACACCACCTCACCCTAAAATAAATAGACCTGAGGTATATTTTCAATGGCTTTGGTGGCCACTAAAGACTCAAATCTCATTTCTTCTGCTTATGGTATCAGATTCTCAGCTCAAACATATTCTCAGTGTTCCGACCACAGCTTCCATAGTGACCAGGGTGTGGTTGCAGGTCCGGCTGTCTGCAAGGAGTCGGATACTTCCTGAAAAAGGGGGACCATGTTCCCTCACCTACAGTGTGAAAACAAGGAGAGCTTGTGCCAAGTAATGAGATTGTTTGCTGTACTGCGTGAGGTTCTACATGATGAGGCTAACGTTGCTATCGGTTATCATCTAACATTGATACATACTGTGCATTTGTTGTAGTCCATCAGATGACAGCTTGATTCGATTGTTCACTCTTGGTTTCTCTTTCTGACTATTGGGAACATAACAGAGCTGTGTTCTGTTTCGAGGGTTGATCACAGCAATCCTAGGAAACCGTTCACTGCCAAAAGACTGACATGCTTTCACCGGCGTTAAGGCCATGAAAGGAGATATTGTGGGCCACAATTCAACTAACCAGCTTGTGTAATGCGGACATGAAAAGAGACCTTAATAAATGTGTATCACAGGAATTAATATGACGAAAGGACCGAATTCATCCATCCATTATCCTAACCGCTTATCCTCACAAGGTTGGCGGGCGCGCTGGAGCCTACCCCAGCTGTCATCGGGCAGTAGGCGGGTGACACCCCGAACTGGTTGCCAACCAACCGCAGGAAAGGACCTAATCGAAAGAGACAAACGCGTGCATTGAGAAAGAAAATGAAATGAAATTGTGCTACTCTTTTGTCACGGTGTCTGATGTGTACATGGAGGAAAGCATTTGTATGTGGAGCTGTCGAATAATGAGCTACTGTGTTGAACGGAATGTACACTGATACAACGAAAACAATGTGCATGTTTCTATCAGACAACTACAACCAGAGAGCATCTTCAAGTAGATGCGATGATGCTGGCACAACGGAATAGATGTGACGAAATTATCTTGATTAACAATAAATTAATTGCTCAACTTCCCATAGTTGATTTCATGTTATTGTTCTGTAGAGCACTGAACTACAGGCTGACTCTAAAGTATTTCTGTTGGTTGCACCCAAAATCATCTTCTTAATTTCAACATGTCTACTGTTCCAAAATGCAATTAATCTACAGCTAATCTACAGTCAGTTCGACATTATCAATGTATCGAACAATTCCTTGACCTCAATCAATCACAGGGCACAGTATAGGCAAGGCAAGGCAGTTTTATTTATATAGCACATTTCATACACAAGTCAACTCAATGTGCTTCACACAAGCAAAGACACAAAACCTACAAGCATTTACAAACACAACAGTTCACAACATTCAAAAGCAACACTCGAAAAACAGTTGGATTCGAAATTGAACAATTCTGGGTCAAAAATGGACCGATCCACTAATTGGGTCAATTTGATCCACCTTCTTGCATTGTTTTGTACAAAACAGTCCAATTTGGCGTATTGTATTGTACAAAATTACCAATATTTGGGTTGGTATTCTGCAAAAACAGCCCAGAAATTTGGGTCAAATTGACCCAAGGAATGAATCGGTCAATTTTTGACCCAAAATTTTGTTATTTTTAACCCAACTGTTTTTAGAGTTAATGCAGAGAAAACAAAAGTAGACTAGACACAAAAATGACTAGAATATACGTTGACAACATTTAAACAAATTAACAGAAAACGTTAAGAAAACATTTAAAAGTAAAGAAATAAAAGTGTGCTTCTAAAATGAAAAAAAAAAGATTTAAAATTGTTTAGGACACCTTAATCAATCTAATGTATGCAAAAAAGCAACATTTTTAACCTGGATTTAAAAGCATTTACTCTCGAGGCTGACTTCACTTCTGTTGGCAGCTTATTCCATTCATGTGCAGTATAACAGCTAAAAGCATCTTCGCCATGTTTAGTTTGAACTCTGGGCTCCACTAATTGACCCGAGTCTGCAGATCTCGGAGCCCTACAGGGTTGGTATTCAATCAGCATTTCATTCATGTATTCAGGACCCGAGCCATGCAGTGATTTATAGACCAGTAGCAAAATTATAAATCTATTCTACAGCTAATTGGGAGCCAGTGCATAAACAAAAACAATTCACATTCACACCTAAGAACAATTTAGGATCTCCAATTACCGGTAATCTCCCTTTTAGGCAATAGCATTACCACCCTTGCAAGATCCAGGAGAAGATTTAAACCCCACACAGGAGGGTTTGAGATGAAATTCACAGCCAGAACCGTTTGACTGTGATGACTGTGATCTACCTTCTTGTATTTTACCTACCGGTACCTTCTAACAAGCCTACTATAGATAAAAATTGAGCATTAGTACTGGTGCTAACAGTGCATCTGCTTTGTCCAATGTTTTGCACTGTCCATATCAAAGGAACAAGAAATTAATAAATAAAACGTAATAACCACCACGTCTTAATTATAAACATGGCACTATAAGATGTGCTTTACTTGGTCTGGCTACATAATTTTAGCAGGACACAATCTAATGACGACAAAAGGTAAAAATCATGATAAAGTGGAGATAAGAGATTTTTTGGGGTAAATATGCTGAATAAACTGGTACAAAATTACAAACTTAAATATGTACAATGAAGCAATCATGCAATTTAAATATTGTGAGTACATACAGTGTTAGTTGGAAATGAATTCAGTTATCATACAAATATGATGGATTCATTGTATTCTGTGCTCTGAACTGCTTTTCTCAGGCATTGATTTGAGAGTGACTGCGCCTCTGGTGCAGCACATGATTAGTAAGCTCATCTAACACTCACTGTGACCAGGTCTACTGCGCTCGCGCAGCGAAAGGCCCTTTAGAGGGGCTGGTGTCATTTTCTATGATTTCAGTACAAGTGGCTGCTATAAAAACAGGTCAACACAATGACCTTATCCTGTCCTTCAGCTTGAGAGTGCAAGGCAACTCACTGTTGACAGTGAGGCTCACGTCCCTACACTGTGAATGGCATCGTGCACAGGATAAAATAAATAAATAAATAAATAAAAATCCTATATCAACTGCCATAAGTCTGTCATACAGCCATCATCTTATGGGATGTCATGTGAGACACAAGTAAATCATGTTCAAAAATATTTTTTTGAAAAATTATTGACTCTGGATCAGAATAATAATATTTTCCAGCATCCCTGAAAAGGTTTTGTTCAATCTTTATGGTTGTACTGGACTGTATTTGACATTTAACCATAGAATTAACAAAACAGCTATTACAAACTGTTATATATATTTTTTGCTTAAATTTTGTTTTTACATTACTATAATAAAATACTTAACAAATTAAGATTTTTGTGCTGACTAGCTACAGAGAAAAAATATGTACAGTATTACAAGCATCAGTGAAGAGCCTTGCAATTTTGTAATAGCTGAGATGTCTTCTCTGTGTAATGATCTTTTTTTCATCAGCCACTCAGCAGGTGACCGGAGAATGGAGTTCATGTTGTTGAAAAGAAAATATGGTTTCCAAAGGAACAAGCGCCGCCATGTAGCCCCTTCAGAATACAGTCGAGATGAGGTGTTTGAACTTGTATACTTGCAGTGAAAATTGTACAGCATTTGTGGATGCTCGACTGTGTGTGCGTGGTGGCCTTGCATGTGCTGTTTCCAGTCACAAGGCTGAGCCACACAGCCGTGCCAGTTAAATGGAATGTGATAAGTCACCTGGGAGATTGCAGCCAGGTCATCGATTTTATGGGTCATCAGATAGAACGGGGGTGGCTGAGAAAACGACCCTTCAGCGTTTGGAAAAGGCTATCATTTAACGTGATCAATAGATCCAATTACCCTGCTCCTCCCATAGCTGTAAATACAGAGGCTATCATGTTATGTTTTCAAGGAACTAGAATTGTGAAACATTGGTGATGTAATCACACTCTTAAGTTACACTTGTGTTGTGTGTGTTGACTTTCTACATTTCACTACAATAATCACAACATTGCTTCTAATTGTCACTGCACTTCACTGGCAAATTGTTCTTTATACAGTATGAGTTAACCCATTAAGGCTGGGAGCGCATAACCGCGTTTCTACCACTAGAGCCGGGAGCGCTGTTGCGTCTTTCTACCTTTCAAACCGGGAGAGCGGATACATCACTGTCCTTTTTTAATCCAATTCTCCATCTCTTGGCCAATTTAATGCATCAGAATATACACGTGACGGTGTCGCGAGGCCGCGGAGGATGTCGTGGAATTTTTTCGAGCCGTGGGTAGGCTAATGGCGGACGCCGTCGATCGCCGGAAGCTCTGATAAGTAACGGCAGTGCTATATAGACGACGTGCACGACCAGTGGAAACAGTCGAACGTGATATGATATGGTTTGTACACAATTACGATATTGACGTCTTTGTAACAGAATAGAGGTTGGTAATTACCACTCGATTTCTTTTTTTTTATTAGAATAGTGCTTCTCTTGCACTGACACGTTATTTTCACATCTTCGATTGAAACAGTAAATAATAATAAATTCTGCCTGTGTGAAAGGCACACGTCTACGCTCTTTAATTATCTTGGAATTATGTTTCTGTCTGCTAGAGGGGCTGAGATATTACTCATTTTGTAAGTGGTGAATTTCTGGGAGAACTTCAGGTTTTCAAGGGTAATTCCACAGGCGACCTTAGGTTTTGGGGAGCTGTTGAGAAAGGCGCTTTAGGCCTTGATGGGTTAAGGCACCGACCGCAACAGGGGAAGCTGATGTTAGGGTGTGTGTTTAATTTTGAAATGTCTTGCAGCAGTCCTCAAATATTAAAGTTATGGGGTGATGACAGAGTTGCTCAACCAATGCACAACCAGCAGTGGTTTCCGTCAAACCATATTCTGTAGATTGGTTCACCGCGTTTGGAACCGTGGCTGACCAGATACTAGAAATAGCCAATGGAAAAGTATCAAAAGTAAGTGGAGTCCTACTAGGACAGCTATTGTTGAGGGGAAAGGGGGCATTAAGGTAAGAGCATCCTGGACTGACCCCCATTTAATTGCAGAAGTAACAGAACGGGGTCGCTGATGGTGTAGTGGTACACACGCCTGAGTTGTGTGTGGGCAGCGTGGGATTAGTTTCCGCTCAGTGACAGTGCCTGTGTGTGCCCCGCGACTGGCTGGCGACCAGTTCAGGGTGTAGTCCGCCTTTTGCCCATAGTTAGCTGGAATAGGCTCAAGCACCTCCCCATGACCCTGTACAGGATAAGCGGTGTGGAAGATGACACATGATGACACAAACAGAGCGGAGGCTGGAGTACCCGAAGAGAACATCCACAAGAACGGTGAAAAAATGCAAAATCCACAAAGATCAACTCCAGCCAACACCAACTGAAACCTGCATCCTTCTTGTTGTGAGACATCCGTGCTCACAGGCATCTTACTGAAAACAGTAATCTCAGTTGAATCACTCAAATCACTCATTGAATCAATCGACTTTCCACTACGTTATGTTTTTGCCACTAAATATGAAATAAATAGATACACAAAAACAAAGTGCCTTTAAATTGGCCACAGTAATAATTTGTGCTCTATCCCTCGAGTAATGGCACTGTGACCTGTCGTGGCCCTCTTATCATTTGAAGTGGCCACTTGCCATCTGCTAACCATTTTCTGACCATCACTTGTCCAGATTGACATAAACATGATCTAATTTGTGTTCATTTGTACTTTGTTGTCCTGTATGTTTTTTGTTCTTGTGTTCATCTAAAGCTGTTATTCTCAACCAGTGTGCCAGGGCACATTAGTGTGCCGTGAGCGCTCTTTAGGTGTGACGCAGGAAATGATCAAATTACACTCAATTGGCCAAAAGAGTTATTTTTTTTTACTTAAATAACGTATCTTTGTTTATCCATCTATGCCAGTGACTTATAGAGACAGACAGAACAAATAAATTATCTTCTTTTGGATGTCTGAAAGTATGTAATTGACATGTCTATCCACATTTTGTGATATTTTTGTTTGGTGGTGTGCCGTGAAATTTTTCAGACTTAAAATACATGCCATGGCTCAATAATGATTGGGAATCAGTGATCTAAAGGTTTCTCACCACACTGGCTGGTCATTGCAATGCAGGCACACATCCAATAATGCCTTGCAGCTGGCTGCGGGGCTAGTGTTGCTGTTTAGTCCGTAACAGGGACTGATTAAAATATCAGTGGGGAGAGGTAAATCCAAAGTATTTGTTGACAGGTGATATTAAGCAAAGTGAGGAGTCCGGCCATGAGGAATGCCATTGGAGAACATGTTCTGACTCACACAGTGACTCTCTTCATCAGTGCCACCAAACAGCAGATACAGCCATCTATGGCCTGTATGTCATCTGCGATTTTCCACCGCCTAACAAAAGGAAATTACACTGAATAGTACAAACATTTAGCCGATTTGCATTCAGCAAATTATTTCTTTGTTGTAACAATGTTTGTGCCAAAGCATTCCATAAAACTAGATAGCATGTTTATTTCCTTTTTAAATAATGTCTCACTTGTAAGGGATATGTTAAATGTTGGCATGTCGTTTGTTTGTTGGCAGGTTTGTGCTGCCTCCCATTGAACATGAGTTTGATGATTGGTTGATTTGTGAACACAGCCACATTCCTACTGATAAGAGGTACGACTACATTTTTTTTTACTTCCCCTCTCAAGAAGAAGAGGAAACGTTATTGTTGTGAATACATGTCGTACACTGTACAACATGGTTTAATACTTCTCAATATTAATTCAAGCCAAAAATCTACTTCAGTTGGCAACTTGGGAAACAAAGCATCCTAGCTTTATTATAATAAGTTGCATGCATGCATTCCTGAATCTAACTTTCGAAGCGGTATGCACTGCACTTGTAATTCAAAGTCTGTGGACTGTTAAAATAGTAAACTGTGCTCTTTACCCTACTATTATGAAAATGTTTTAAAATAATATTTTTGTTGAATTTTTACTAGACAATATTTCAATAGTCTTTTTTTAAATCGTGCACACAAGTAAAACGCTTTGAAACAAACAAACAAACAAACAAACAAACAAACAAACAAACAAAAAACCAATCCTAAAACTAAAACAAAATTAAAACTGTTTTTGAAAATACTAAAACGAATAAAAACTAACAAAGCCACCCTGAAAACTAACTAAATTAAAAAAGAAAAAAAATCACTATAATTTAAATTACAAAACTATAAATAACAACCCAGGCATGTTATTATTCTGATTAGACAACATATAATTGCACAGGGATGCCTTATATTGCCCACAATAAAAGGCCACATAAAAGGCAGTTTTACTGTTTTGTGGTGTACAGGGAGGGGCGGAGAACGAGTTTGTTACTGATGTGACTGTCATTTGGCTCTCACAGTCCAATTTTTTTTAGCAAAGACTTGATCTGTTGTGCCATTCATCCACAACACAACACAATTCCTGGAAGATGAAAACATGTCAGTTACATGCATGCCGGACATGTCACCCATTGAGCATGTTTGTGATTCTGGATCGATGTACCAGACAGTGTGTACCAGCTAATATCAAGCAACTTTGGGCAGCCTCTGAAGAGAAATGTGCCAACTTTCCTCAGGCCACAAGCCAAAACATGATCAACTTGGTGCAAATGATGAAGGTGATGTGTTGCACTACATGAGGCAAATGCTGATCCCACCAGAAACTAACTGGTTTTCTGGCAGTTTTTAAAAAAATGTATATTATCTATTTAATTATTTATTTTATGTCATAAAACACAGGCATTTCAAGAGGGGCGTGTACAGTAGTTTTTATATTCTCTATATTTGAAAATGAGCTTTGATGTCTTCAAGGGCCAGATTTTTCTTTATATAGCTGTGAGCTCATCGAATTGTGTAGGCGTACCGAACGCGGTGGCTCCATGTAAATATGTCACAAGAACTACAATCATCTCATTATACTTTTCAAAGTGTTACAGTACCCTGAACATTAACACTTGCAGTACACACGTGAATGTTTTTATTGCATTTACAACATACTTTGCAAAGTGAAAACTGTCCATACATACGGTACATTCCATTTTCTATCTTCGTTGTCTGAAGTTGTGAACTATTATATCCAATGGAACAGAAATACTATTAAAACGACCGTAAAACTTGAAACACACTTAAGTATTAATGAGGTTTTGGTCTATGGGGAAATTTAATGTTATTCATTTTGTCATCAAGAGAGAGCTGTTAGCTGTTTGAAACATCCCCCCAGAGAACCATCCTTCAGGTCTGATTGTGTTTCACCGCCACCAAAGTGTAATGAGTTGCTTTAATCTGACAACCTCCATGCATCATTGAAACACTCACCTATAGTTGCGCTTTGTTGTCCACCACGCTGCACTCTCCCAGGGAAGGCTTTTAGTAACTTCTGCATTAGAAAACATGTGCTACTCAATTTGTGCAGGAGGAATCTTAAAAAAGAATGTTCTCTTTTTTACATTATTCATGTAGAAAATGCATTTAGCACCAGTCTTTTCAAAGTTAATGTTATGCTAATAGGGAGAACGTGTCGTGGCAGATGTTGCAGAAGAATACATGGCTTCACACGTTAAAAAGATTGTGTAGCACCACCCTCTGCTCTGTCTGTTTTAGTGGGAAGAGCATAGCCAGACATTGTGCAATTAAGGCCAAAATTAAAAACTAGTACAGTAATTGTCTCAGAAATTTCTTGTGAATGCTAAGAGATGCTTTCGCCATGCCAATGAAAGAAATTAAAGGGCTGGTTGGGCCGTGGCCATGGCCATGTTTTCACGAACAAGTTCATTTTACATATTTTTTGATCAGTAAAATGGAAAGAGTTGTCATTTTCTATTTTATCAATAAATTTGGGAGAAATGAGGAAATAAGTGACTCCATGAATAACGCCCCTTGTTAATGAGGGGAATGGCCGCGCCCCCTACCATTCTATCCTTGTTCGGTCGGAGTCACTGGAGTAACCGATTACAAATTCTCCATTGGAAATCATTGTACTTTCATTATAACGTATAACTTATAACGTCCAAAAACTGTGATCAATCGGCACCAAAATGTATGTGGACATCCTCCCTAATGACCACTTCAACATATCAAAAGGATTAACCTCTGCGTGGCTGATTTATATGAGAATTAGGAAATTTGGAAGTGAGCAGAGCTACATAGATTTTATGCTGGGATGAGCGCACACTGCTTCTTTGCTAAAAAAAAACCAAAACACTGCTTTTTTGCTGATCACAGTTAGGACAGGCAAGGTATTTAACACCAGTCGGGATATTTACAGAGACTGAAGTGGTAATGAGTGGACGTGCACATTTATTTGGATGAGGAATGGCCACAGTTTTTCGACCGACAACACGCCATCCAATGGAACGTAACAGCCGAAATGGTGCGTTCCAATGCGGCCACACTCGGTTGTGGAGTCGGATGCGCACGTTCAAGACTTTCCTGGTGTTCGATGAGGTCTTACCTCACTCTGACGCCGCTTCACTCTCCCGGCTGCAAGCGGTGTCGGACAATGCACGCGACTGCTTGGGCGGCAACCCCGCGACATAAAGACGCAGGCTCATGATCACCTCCACGCGCTCACGGACATTAAGGAGCTAATGTTGTTGAGCTAAAGCCTTTTGTTTTAACGGCCTGAAGCTAGTTGTTGCTATTAGCTGCACCGTTATTCTACTGTTAGCCGGGGAGGCAAGGGGGCGTGGGGAAATAAAGAGCCATGCTTGCCTGATTGCTTGCCTGCTGCCAGTCGCCGTCTGCCTCCTGAAAGTTGACATGAGTTTAGCGTCGCTAAATGTCCGAAATATAACCAGTCGGGGTTTGTGTGCGCATTTATGCTCTTGTCCGCTTCAGCCTGTGTAAGTGGAGAAGCGATCGCCACGGTATTCTTGATTTTGTGGAGGTGATCATGATGAGATCACGTTTTATGTAAATAAATCCAAACTATTGTGCAGCACCTTTATACTTTCACAGGTTGAAGTGGACAAGAGTGCTGCATTTGCATTTTGGTGGCGATCGGTCGCCGTTTTAGACAACAGAACTGACAAAGCGAGCAATATTACCACGCTTGCCTCCCTCCTGTGACGTAGACCGCTGAGACCGAAAAATAACAAGCCCAGCCCCAAAAATGGGCAGGGCAATTTGTTGTAAATCTAATCACAAAAAAGCCCTTAAATCACGACAGAGTCTTTTGGGGGGAGCATTTTAATACTGATGACATTTTTACATGCAAACCTTTTGTATAAGTGCCAATGTTAAGCTCATCCAAGTGTCCCTTTTATTGAGGACAATAATACTGGTTATTAATCAACAGTATACAATAGGATGTAGCCCTTGAGAAAATAATGCAGTCACTGTAAATTAGCCAAGCTTTCAATACATTCATATATACTTGTGTTTTTATTACATTCCTTCTGAATTTAATAATTTGACAATTGTATGCATTTAACTGTCCAAAACCTCCCATTAGAAAGTTTTAAGTATCACTCATCCCATCAATTTCATACATAGTCCACACATTAATGATCTGTTGGATCTTTGATCATGCTGCTCAGCACATGGACAGCTTAAAAAACAGCAATAGTTCTGCTTGTATCCGCTGTCAACAGTTCAAAGGAACAATAACACATGAGGACAAAAGATGTAAAATTGTTTCTTACCACCAAATAAGCAACAGCAGGAGCAGTACACAGCCAATGAGTGGACATCCATTGTTGAAAATAAATGTGTATGCAAAAGAGGTCTTTCTGTTCAGTCAGGGTCGCAAAACTGTCAAGTAGACGAGATTGCTGCCAGAGGGGCCTTACCAAAATTACAATTAAACCGTCAGAACCAGAGTCAAGAGCAGCCACTTCAAACCTTTTTCTTATTAATTGGGATTTGGGGAGTGCCTGGGTTTCCTTAGTTGGAGGTTCAAGTGGTGCTTAGTGAATGATAGAGCGACTCCTTGAGACGTTCCATCTTCTTGGCCTGTGAAGATGAGATTGCTGCGAAACGTGATCAACATCCTCTCAGGGGTCACGACATGAAGCTTGATAGCACCTGAAGCACTGTGTGCTTCTGTCTCGTGCTCTTTGTAGCAGCGCTCACAAATATATTTTGGGAGCTGACTCAAGTGCCTCTCCAACGACAGCCCCCTCCTTCAAAGATCCATACACAAAGAACACCACCTCATTGCTGTGCGTCACTGTTTTTAAGTGGCCCTGCCATTTGATGTCTTTATAATAGACAGAGGCTACTCTAGGGTTCACAAGATGAGCACCGAATGTGTGCAGCACTCTTATAAATGCTGAACAAGTACAAAAGGTTGCATTCACAACTACACTTACAATTGGTACTCCATATGGTAAAGAAGGTGGTTTGAGGTAGGGCGCGGGTTTGGTTGGGGCTGCAATATGGATGGACTTGGCAGTGTCATATGTAATAAAACGATCGAAGGAAAGTCCGTCCAATGGGATGTGCTGGTTTGGTACTTGTGTTAATACCAGTGCTCAATTTGGTTCAACTTCTGCAACTCCAAACACAAGATTGGCTTCACAATGGCAGGTCCAATCCAGATCTACATCAAAGCTGAACTGCCTGGGCACTGGACGGATCACCTGTCAATCACAAGGCTGACACGGAAAAGAGGAATAATTATTCACTCACATTCACGGAACAGGGCGTGAGTGAACTTGCAACTCTATGACAACCAAGCCCCCTTTCCACCAACAAGCCCAGGAACATTTAGTTCCTGGTAATATAAATTCCTGGTAATACAAAATTCCTGTGGCCCAGGTGGTTTGCATTTCCGCTGCAAATCAAAATTCTTGGAAAATCACACAAATCAGACTGATGACATATCAGTGGGTGCTGTTGTGTTACTTTGTTACTCATTACTGATACCCTATGGCTCTTAAACATCATTGCCGTTAACAGGAATTTCAGACAGTGACTTTTAAAGTTAGCATATTATTGTGTAATATCTTAATCTAAGGCAATCATGATTAATTTTCTTAAATCGTGATTAAGTGAATGATGTCTTTGCAATTAATTATGATTAATTGCAATGTTATACACAAAACCCCCACAATTCAAAAGTAGTGCATGGCATACTTTTCTTTTAAATGTATTGCTATATTAATGAAAGTGCTATAAGATTAACACTTTTGACCTAAATTTTCATACACTAAGAATTAAATTAAATATTCACTTAAAATCTCAATTTACAGTATGTAATTAAAAAAAAGCTTATTGCCACTGCAATGTTATCCTGCTTGTTCTATTTTTTAAAAAAGTTAGAAGACTATGGTATAATGAAATATATCTGGAAATAAAAAGTGATGCAATAATGATGAACATAGTACGGAATGTAGATATGCGTTTTACTCCAGTGAAAAAGTGCGGGAAACATTACACAATGAGCCTTAGACATGCATGAATTTCACCTTGAAAAATATTTAGGAACACTGTGTAACACCAAAAAAATATTCTCTACATACTAATGCTGCACACACATATTGTACACTATTTCTCACTTACTGTACATGCACACTTGACAGGATAAATGAGGAATATGATGTACTGTAAATTAAACCTGCAAGGCTCCAGTAGCGTTTCCAATCTGTGCAGTTTGTCCATTTCAGTTCAGTTGAACTCGCCTTGCTCAGCAGTAATAAGCTGGTGCACACTGGTTGCTCCTGGATGCGATTCAAAGTTGTGCTGGATGTCTTTATACCCCAAAACTGCTCAGAAGAAACTGCACCTCTTCGTTTGGCCATATATCCATTCGTGTTTCCTTTGTTTTTAAAATACTGTATTGCAACGAGCGAGGACAGCTACCGCACAACTAGTTAGCAGTTACCGGTAGCCAATGGCGGTGCTAACAACAGACCCTCAAGTTCGACCAACCAATCAGCATTTGTCAGCTCTGAAAAGTTCCTGCTAGGCCCAGAAGACCTTGGTGGTACTTAGAAAGCCCCTGGGTAATTTTCTTACCGAGGTAAATGTTTTTGGTGGAAACTAAAGGCAAGCTCAATTTACCACAGTAAATCAAAACCTATGGTATGGTCTCCTCCATGAAGAACCTAACTGAGGAATCAAAGGAGAAGACACTTTTATGCATTTTCTCGCCTCAGTGTTACAATAGTATTTTATTTGATTTGATTAATCATTATTTTTTACTCCCTTTATTTTTTCAATTGGCTTCGACTGATCTCTGACACAATATTTCATTAATGTAATTTGCAAACTATACGTTTTTGTCTACGTCCTCTTTTTATCTATCACACTAAAGGAGTATCATTCCAGTTTTGTTGTGTAATACAAGGGCAGTAAATGCGATTCTGTTTTATTCTAGTCTATTTCCATTTGGTGGTGTTGAATGGAAAGCTTGTTCTGTCCTGGTCAGAGCTGGTATCACATGTTTTGCATCTGCTTATCTCAGATTGTTTCAGCTGACTACTCCAATGCCGATCATCGTTCTCGAATCTCATTAACGCCTATCTTTAGGAGCACATCTAAATGTCTTTGAAGCAGATGATGTGCTTTAGTACAGATTTAATTGTTACTGCCTCTTTGGCGCAGGCTGTTGTAACTAGGCTTAAAACAGCTTGGTTGGAAGGATACAAATGTAATTTTTAGCTTCACTACTAACACTTCTATCCTAACCCATTATTATTATAAGACATTTAAATGGAATCAGGTTGCTATTTGTAGCATACTGAGAGATGTTATACTTATATTTTATCACAAAGTAATATTTTAGTTATCTTACTTAGCCATGAAAACAAGCAAAAGAACACCAGAGCTGGGCATTCCGTCTATGTGACGGACCGGTCTGTCAATCAGCCGCTGACGGACGGCCGTTTTGCTGACGGTTGACGAGTGACGGGTAAAATTTTAAAATAGACGGACAAACTAAGCCTAGTCAGAAGCCTCTTTATTTAATCCGTCATTCATCTGTAGTCCGTCATTAGTCTATTTTTCGCGGCGGGTCTTCGATGGCCTCTGTGAGGAAAAATAGTGAGTTGCAGTTGCCTGGGGGACAGATATGAGTGATGGACCAGGGCTGTGAACGGTTTCCATGGCGCAGTGAGTCACTCTTTCTGTTCAACTAATCGTCTATAGTCTATTTTTGCAATGAGGCTTCAATGGCTGCGACGAAGCTTTTTGTGGAAAGAGAGACACAAGACAGTAGTTTGCGTTCAAGCGTGCCTGTATTTCCTCATTCTGACGATGTATTCTGACTTCACGTACACCGCCCCTCCCTCCTGCTGCTGGGGCATACCCTTTCAATAGGGGGAGGGCAATACCACAATCCCTATAACAGAGGCTTCCGTTTCCCATTGGCCGCGGCTCGTAGCTTCAGGGTCCTAAAAGGAGACCCAATTTAGACTTCCATGTGGTGAGTCTTTCGTTTCGTTTCAAATATCGCTCAATAGGTTGGGGGGGCTGCCAGTGAAAGTTTAATCAGAATCGCAGACGGAAGCCCGTTTAGAATTAGAGGCGGGCCCAGCCTATAGACTGGGTGCTTCCCCCCCCCGGAAAAAAAGGCAGATGACTGACGACAGAAGGTCACCCTCGCTGCTGACGGATGACAAATGACGGATGCTCAATTTGTAGTAAAATGCAGAGCTCTGAATAACACTTGACAGCTTGGCAGTCCTTTTATGTCACACTAATTGAGATGCACGACAGGTGCGCCGCTGGAAGGAACCGCCCACCACTCCAGCTGGAAACAGAAACCAAACTGAACAGAGTCATGACAGCTGGGGTGTAGACATCTTTGATATCTTTGATTTTTGTGAACTTTTGGCCCCTGAAGCTCTTTTGTGATAAAGAGCGATACAAATTAACAGCTGGGTATTTTACTAAAAAATTGCGGTCGTAGTGTCTGGAGTCAGTTCCGCAAGTTCCATAGCATCAGTGTTTACTCTGCATATTTCTTTCTGAGAAGAAGCACTAACAGGAGTCGTCTGTGAGCGCGCATCTATACATGTCTCCCGTCTATGTAGACCCGATGTGACGTCACGCGGTACACTATTAGGACCCATTAGCAGACCAAAAACATGCCTGATGTAAAATACACAAATCAAGAAGCAAACTTACCTGCATCAAGCGAAACAATAATCATTGACGTCAGGTTATAGACGATTAAATAGATGGGCGAAAATCCACTTCCGTTTAAATTTCCCATTGATCATTTATCGCCTACAAATTGTGTGTGTGTTACGGATAGATGGACCACTACGTCAGCTAGGCGAAATGCCAAGCTCTGCAAATTAATCTCTCATATCAACATCAGATGTATCAACATATGACATAAATGAACTTGTGACATTGTTAATGACATTGATTGTTTTAAACTGTCATGGATGAAGTTACTTTAATTGTCACAAGCACACACATGATAAGACAATGACAGTGTCATGTATTAACATGAGTAGAGCTCTGGCAATCCTGACAAATGAAATATTGATTCATGCTCCAAATTTAACCCCATTAAACATCCAGCACTGCAGTTTAATTACAGTCTTCCTAAACCTCTCTTTGTTGAGTGCTGAGGCTGTAAACATCATCTTGATGTGATCTGAGCCTGACACTGAGGATGATTAGGCCAATAATTATAAATGAATGTAACAAATAAATCACTGCTAGTGATTCTTTTGAAGTTTTTTTGTTTTTTTTTGGATGCTGATGGCTTTGATGGCTGATGATGGATGCTAATGAAGATTTCAGCTTTCAGCTACTCGTTCGCTGCACACAGCTCCAAACAACGACTATGTGTCCAGGCTGGTCCAACTATACTACAGAACATTGACGAAGAAGATTAGGAGTCACCAGTGTCGTAGCCGGGCTGTATTCCACATGGGTTTTGAAGTCAAAGGAGGGCCAACATTACACACGGGGGGGAGGAGAGTTGGTCGAAGTTGGTAGACAGAAACGCTAATGGAAGCCCATTTAAAATGATAGGCGGACTGGTCGTCCAGCCGGACAAAAAGGCGGATACACGGACAGAGGAAGGGTACCCCGGCTGCAGACGAAAGGCGATGAACAGACTGGGAAATTTTTGTAAAATGCCTGAATGTAGGTCTAGGTAAGACCTACATTTCATATATTGTATTGACATTTCCAGCTAAATTCAACAGGAAGTTTGCAATTCCCCCTATAAAGTAAAAGTTTAAAGGGGGAAATCGCCTGTTTTCAAACATTATTTCCTCCGAGGTCATTTGTCATATCGGCTTGAAACAAGCACACAAGAGAGACTGAACCCTTCTGATTAAAAGTTGGTGAAAGAAAAATCTTAACTGTCCGGGTTTGGATTTTATAAGGCAGACAGTGCTTGTTTTCCTGCTATGGCCGTGCTGCTGCTCGACCCGTGTCGTCCCTGGCCTGGCTGCGGATTACAATAAAACATATCATTAGTTTGACCACAAGAGGGCCCATGGGTTTACAAAACCCACCAGCCCCACGTCTTGTATGCTAGTGGGAGTCATCATGGCAAAGATGAAGAAACTGTTCAAGATTTTTCTTGTGTAGTTGCAACTCCTAGGTTTAGGTTTGACCTAAAACGTTTTGCGGTTACAATGAAACGCGGACGTGTTTTATAGTATATTGCATGTAATATGTACTGTCATTATGATTTTATTACTGCATCAGCATTAGTTGATGATACGAGCTTGGATGCATTCTGACTTACAAAAGAATGCATATAATCGGCATATGGCTGTGTCATAGGAATGGAATTCCATTGTAGGTCAAAGATCTCCTGTATGTTACTATTTACTGACAATTTCAACTTGGTTTACATAGTTGCACTAAATTGACTTTTACGTGTATATTATAATATTATTAATTATAATATTTCTGTTTTACGAATGATCATCTCTTTTTTTTTTTTTTTACCTCATTTTACTGTATTGACCATCATCAGTGTTATGAAAACATACAGTAAGGGGCCTTTCTAACCTGGTTCTCATTTGAAACTGACATCTGCATGCCATATTTTGAGCAGAGGTTGAAATATTATATTATGAAAGTGGTTTTGTGCATCTGAAGAAGCCAAAACATAAAAGAATTGGATGACGTTCTGGTGAAATTTGGGTCATAATCAGAAGAGGCAGCAGCTTACAAGGCAAGCCAAACCTCTCTCAAGTCACATGCTCTTACGGTCCTGCCTTTCAAAACAACAGTGATGACATTTCCTGGATTTTTAATCTAATTGTTGGGCTCTTGTAGTTGATATGATAGCAAAGCTCAAGCACAGAAAACATAACTCCAAGCACAGCAGAACTTTTGAGACTTATCTCTTTAGAGACAAGAAAGAACTGCTGATTCAATACAAATAATAGACAATGCAGTTCAGGCAGAGGTAGAAATTATATGGAAATGCTTTCTCTTTTTTATCACATCATTCTCTTCATAAGTTGTAACACCAGAGTTTTTGGGAATGATACTACAAACATTTGAAACAGGCAGCGGTGGGCCTTCTAAAGTACTATCGAACGATTGAAACGTTTTTCTTGAGACCTCTAGAACCCCTTTACAATGCAAAACTGTTATTAAAAAGTTATTAGATCATAAGTAGACAGCAGTTTAATCATTAAATGCAATTCGGAATGCTTCATCTGCGGTTTGAATCTCGTGCACTCTCTTCTTCGGGGTTCGTGGAGCTGTTACGTCACAGTAGCCAAACAATTTAAGTGGCTACTGTGGAGTGCAGTTGTGTGCTCTTCGTGTCCAGTTGCTCTTCACGTTCTTTAGAACTTCAACAATGGTTCATTGTGTGGCAGTTGCTAGCGCTAATACTGAAGGAAGTGGCAAGAGTTTCTTCAGTTTTCCGATGAGAGTTTCTTCAGATTTCCAACGGAATACAAAAGAAATATGTGACCAGTGGATTGGAAAGTCAATCAGTAGGGAGGAACGCGTGGTCAGCTGTGGTCATCAAGCAAGTACTCCAAGCTCCGTACTGATCATTTTGAACCGGCATGCTTCAGCCAACATTAAGCACAGAGCATTTGGTACACGAGTGCAGTTCGACCCTGGCCCAGACCAGCTGCCCTGCCACATTTTTCCTTCGACAAACGTGACATCAACCCCCAGCAACAGCAGGAAGAACCCCAGTCGTTGTAGTGCATTCGAGAAGCAGAGCAGGCAAGACGTGAGGAGTTATTTGCATGCACCTACGACACCTACAAAGGGTGATTACGAATTGAGCCGTTGACAACAAAAAAAAACAGCCGTAGTGTAATTTATACTTACTCTGCCAACATGGCAAGCTGCCTGGCACAGCGAAAACATACCAGTCGGTATTTCCAATCCGCTCTGCACACTATTGTGTCGACTCTTATCTAGGCTCCTCAGTGATGACGTCACAGTTATCACTTCTAGCCCTGAGTAACTGTGATTTATTTTGAGGAATTGGTCATCGCTTGAGATGGCTAAAAATGGGTGGATTTTACTTCTTAACTCAAATTCCACAAACACAATATTACTCAGAACACCATGTTTCATTTAGTGGACCTGCATAGGAAATATTTTTACCCTTATAATGTGTTGGGGTCAAAATTGACCCGTTTTGAAGTTTAGGTACGTAAAAAGTACCATTTGCTTTTTTGTACCTGAACGAGGCTTCATCAAATCCTCAGACACAACTATTTTAACGCAACAAATGAATTTTTACCATTTTAACAAATTCTAAATGTCAAAAAAAAAAAAAAAAGCAACATTTGTGGTGTTATGGGTCAAATTTGACCCATCAGTGAGTACTGGCTGTTTAAAAGCTGTGGTTTGCTCTGTGGATCAAATATGGCTCAACATGCTCCACAACAGACAGACAGAGATACAGACGGACGGAAACACACACACACACACACACACACACACTAACATGCGCACACGCATTCTCGTAAATTATTTTTACACGCGCACTCACACATCTTCACTCCACGTGAACTCAAGCTTTCTTGCAGCATATTGATACATTTTGAATAAAAATAAACACTTGCATATATAAGCAGGGTTTGGGTGGGATATTATCAGTTGCGTTCTGTCGGAGCTGTAGTCTACATAAGCAAGAGGTGTACAGTTTATGAGGGGTTGGATCATATCTTTGGTCTTGACAGTCAGTGATACTGAAGACAGAGAGGAAAGCCAAGCTGAGGAGGATGTGGATGAGGACGGGGTTCAATACGACCCTGAACAAGACCATACGTCTGATGAGGAGGACCCAGATTTCACAGATGCTGAAAGAGAGGTCTTCTAGTCAATATGACATTTCGTGGTCATCAAGCCCTCTGGACACCCAATACAGGGCACCAGAAAAGAACAACCTCAAAATGACTCCTGGGCCTACTAGAAACGCTATGTCGCATGACCAAGACATCAAGTCCATGTTTGCTGTTGGTTTCCACAACCTCTTCAAAAGATCCTGCCTGAGCTGACCTACATGGAAAGGGGAAGCGTTTTGGGTGATAGCTGGATGGCATATGGCATGAAGTTTTTTTTATGAGAAAGAAATTACTTTTTGTCTTTAGCTTACCATAAATCTATACGGGTCAGTTTTGACACCTAACACCACAGATGTCACTCTTGTTAATTATTTTGAATATAAAAATAAATAGGGCGGCACTGTGGCCGACTGGTTAGCACATCCGCCTCACATTTCAGAGGTCGTGGGTTCGATCCCGGCTCCGGCCTCCCTGTGTGGAGTTTGCATGTTCTCCCCGTGCCTGCGTGGGTTTTCTCCGGGTACTCCGGTTTCCTCCCACATTCCAAAAACATGCATGGTAAGTTGATTGGACTCTCTAAGTTGCCCCTAGGTGTGATTGTGAGTACAAATGTTTGTCTCTGTGTGTCCTGCGATTGGCTGGCAACCATTTCAGGTTGTCCCCCGCCTACTGCCGAAGACAGCTGGGATAGGCTCCAGCACGCCCGCGACCCTTGTGAGGACAAGCGGTATGGATAATGGATGGATGGATGGATACAAATAAATAAATAAAATAATTTTTGGAGTAGGGTTACTCTAATATTAGTTTAAGATTTGGGTAGTATAATTACTCAATTTATCACTATAGCAAACATAATTAATGAATTTAACTAGTTTTTGTAATTAAACACGAGTGGTACATTGTAAAATAAAATTTCTGTGGAGAAAAAAAATACAATTTCAAAACATTGTTTCCATGGATATGAATACATACTAAGTTAGCTATAAGTTGAAAAACAATTTTGAATGATAACTATTGTTTTTATGAATTTTCAGTCTGAGATAAATCATGGGTCATATTTGACCCGCAAACACTAAAGACATGGGTAGCTTTCTAACACATTACAAAGGTAAAGGAAATCTTTGGGTTGATTTCCCCTTTGAACAGTGGTTGCAACTTGCAGGAAGTGTCGTGTATGAATTACAAAACATATTGTGAGGGGAAGCGTTTTTTGTCCTACTTTGGTTGTCAGTATAAGTCATTGTGTGAGTAGCTTATACGTACACAAATGCAGGTGTTCTTTTTCTATTAAACTAACTTACGCAAAAACAGTAAAAAAAAAAAAAAAATCTAGGAAAATGCTATATCCCTGATGCAGATGGGAGCCACGGAATTCTGAATATTATACCCAATAACACCATAATGACTGTGGTCTCTAAAACGTTTTTCTTTTTGAGGAAAATGAAAGCTCAGTGGGGGAAGCTGTGGTTGTGTGGTTTTGAAGAAAGTGTGTTGAATTCCCCAAATGGCATCGTGATGTACGCGATGCGTGCACCCAACTCCCCGGGAGCTGGAATGTGGCCAACAGCACCAGCATGTCGCTAATGGTTTGCGCTCGCTCATTATGAGTACTTTTTAAAGTTATCCATTAAATAGGTCACATGCAGTGCAGTGTCACTTTTCAAAATATTAGAAACAGCTCTCCGCAGCGCAGTACTTCATCAATACTAACTACTTTTGCATAATACCATTGACATTGCCAATCAAAGCATGGAGAGGCTTTCAACCATGCTTATATGATGTATCCTAGATGAGTGGGAAGTTGATTCCTGTTTATTTTGTTCCGCCTTGAATGGCACGCTCAGCTTTCCTCTCTATATGCAGAAGAGTGTGTGTCACAGCACTTTTTCCTGTTGAGTCCAATGTGATCTGTCATTCTCTTTGTCAGTCACTCGCTCTCTCCCCCCGCGGACTTCTTCCATCACTCGTCCGAGTGAGACGGCGGAGTGGCAGTGATGTGATGAGGCTACACAGACTGTCAAGATGAATTGCAACCCTGGGAGATTTGCAAACAAAAACACACAGACACACAAAGGACATGTGGCACTCAAACGTACAGAGTGACACATCCATGCATTCACCCATATTGACACACACTATTGCACAAATTCAAGACCATGCAGTCAAAAGCTCTGCTTCATGCACATGCACACACGGTCTGGTGAATCTTAGGCCTGTCAGCTAAAAGTTGCTCAGTCTGACACAGTGTTTCAGCTGGAAACAGGCTCACGCAGGCATTATGGCTCCACTCCACCGCACCATTCAACACAGTCAAGCACCTGCATAATGTTCTCTTTATACACAGCCATACCTCTTATTTCAATCATTTGAAATTGGAAATAATACACTGTAGCAATGGTGTATTTCCAAACGCTTAAAACTGATTTGCACAGAAAGGTGACTTAATCATACTGGCCAACAGCAACTTTTAATCAGCGATGGATTTATGTGTCTCGAAATGCATTTTTGCCACTGAATTAAAAATGTCTTAACCATTTTTCTAGCACACCAAGTTTTTTTTTTTTTAGATATTTTCTTTTTTTTTTCTTTTTAAGTTTGACCTTTCGAAGCTTGCGCAGTACAGATTTTACCATGCTCTGTAATTTGTACCTCTACAAAAATATCCACCGGGCGCTGAACCCTTAATTCATAAATATTGATAAACATATTACTATTTTACATGTAGTATTATTATGAAAACTTTATGTGCTACAGAAAAAACAAGAGCAGATCCGGAATTCATCTACAAAGAGAAAAGTTAACTTGCATCTCTGATTTAAAAAATTGTACAAATGTATTTATTGACCAGAGTTACCTTCAATTGGAGGGGCAAAATATTACAAATATTTCTCAGTATGATATGGTGAAGTTCCACAAGACCATAAACCTAAACCAATTAATAACCCACTTACAGTGTCAATTAGTCGTGCATTGGTAGCTATTGAAATGTCCATTGAGTGTCATCAATTCCAATCAAACATAACCCTGAACAACACACCCAACACACATCTGCACATCTTTCACAATGGGCTGAAAATGACACAGGTCAAGGATGTTGCCAGACAGCATATCTTCCACGCTGACAGACATGCAAAAGATATAGTGAGTGTGTACTCAGTGGACAAGATGTCAACCAACGGTTTAGACTTGCCATAGCAATGCAGCAATTCAGCGGGTTCATCTTCAAAACAATGAAGGCAAACGGCAGGCACAGTCAAAATGTTCCGCAATACAACATTTGAAGGGATTATTGTTGAGAATGTTGGATGGGCACGCAAGATAAATAATTTTGATTGATGATTTGGAAATCGCCTACAAATTAACAATTGGTATGCAGACATACTGAATGCCCTCTTCGGAAAAAAAATAATTTTAAGCGGAAGCAAATACTAAAGGAAGTGTTTTTCTACAATAATTCCCAAATAACCTTCCCCGTCTGTCTGTTTACTTTCCACATTGACGTCTATATATAGTTGTAGCCTGCTAAAGCAACATTTACACTATGTTCCCCGAAACGAGTTATCACTTAAGTTTGATTGCTTGAAAAGATACTCATGCAATTATAGAACTTGTCATTTTGAAAATACTGTAGTGGTCACCAGTTGTGTATAATGACTCCATCAGTATAAAGATCTAAAAATAGTCATTGATCGTTACTAATTATTAGATAAGCTTGTCATGATTGCATCATTAAAAGCTCATCATTAACACTGTTTTAATGCAACGTTAGATGGGGGACAACCACACAATAAATGGAGCATTACTCCCCCTTATATTAAAACAGTGTGACACCGTGGGTCAAATAAATTAGAGTAGGCACATTTATAAACGATTAGCAACACATTCGCTGAAGGGCTAATTAGGCCTCAAGGGTAAGGACTTTGTTTTTGGCACAGACCTGGACAGTCACCAAGGAACGCTCGTGTCCGTCATGCTGCTCTGAGCCAGGTGGCCTTTTGTTTTGCTTTGTTGAGCCTCTTTTCCTCTGTAGACCTGCCTGCTGCTCTTTGTCGGTATAGAGAAGTCATGGTCGAGGTCATTTTAGTTTTATACACAAAAAAACAGAGTCAAAACACAGAGCTCATTCACTAACAGCGGGAGTATCGGAAATGTTCACTAAAAGAAGTCAGTAGCTCTCTCAAATGTCTATTTTTAAATCAAACTGTGAGGACACGTCGTGCAGTTTTATCTTTCAATCATCCTTTCTAGCCAGCTACTTTTTGCGACATGAAAAAAGACAAATTAGAAGCAAAGAATGTGTCAAAATAAAAACCTAGCTCTGAGTTCCACTATAGGACACTGAGCTGTATACTGTGCTGTGTTTAACAGTGTTCTTGCTTGTAGTGCTGACAGTGTCTGCGTACAAATGACAGGAGAGGTGGTCTAATGAGAAGTGTGTTTGAGCTACAGTTTGAGCAGACAGTAACTAACCCCACGATTGCCAGGCACACACTTGCACTCGTGTCCTGTGAGACAAGTGTGGAGAAAGTCGTCTCAGTGTGAGAGTGGTAATTAGACTCCCATCCATTAACACAAGGGGCTGTGGCAAAGGATGAGCAGCAGGTATGTGGAAGTATTGGCGTGTTTCTTACAGTCTCTAATTGGTTACTCTGTGTGGTGTGTATTTCTACAGAACAAAAGCAGTCTGACATGGGAAAACTTTTGTTCAACAGCACAAAAATTCACCATGCCTAATGTAGCTAGGCACATAGAAGCAGATGCACTGTAGCTCATTTCAATCTGTAGTCATTTAAAGTATAAAAGAACACAGTGAACTAAAGCTACTTTAACCATACAACAGGTAGTTGTCCCTCCAAATGGAAAATTGTCTGAGATAATCTGATTAGACCCTCGGGTCTGAATGGTAGCGAACACAGACTGATGCAATACTGTATTTTAATGGCACCTGACAGGATATTTTTAAGCCCCATATAATGAGATCCCATTAGCTTACATGTTCCCACTAGGTTTAGAACTGATGTTAAAGACAAAATGGTCTCTTGATGAAGACCGTACTGCTAGGTTTGTTGGCTAGAAATATTGCTGGGACATTATTGCCTCTCGACACACGTAGAAGTTGTAACCCAAAGACTGAAAGTATACGACCACATTTGGGGTCTTCTCCTACAAGTTCGTTAAAAACGCTTTTCGTTTTTTGTTTTCGCTTTTAGGTCTTCCTCTGATTGTATGAAATTACTGTATTGTTTTTTTTTTAATGGAAAAAAATGGGAGTTTGCATGTTCTCCCCGTGCCTGCGTGGGTTTTCTCCGGGCACTCCGGTTTCCTCCCACATTCCAGAAACATGCATGGTAAGTTGATTGGATACTCTAAAATTGGCCCTAGGTGTGATTGTGAGTGCGGAAGTTTGTCTCTATGTGCCCTGCGATTGGCTGGCAACCAGTTCAGGGTGTCCCCCGCCTACTGCCCAAAGACAGCTGGGATAGGCTCCAGCACGCCCCGCGACCCTTGTGAGGAGAAGCGGTACAGATAATGGATGGATGGATGGATGGAAAAAAATGACTACATTCTAAATCGTACTATTTTATTTTTTTCAAGAATATGATCTATGCAGGCCCATTAGTCGAAACAAGGCATTCTGATTAATATTGCGTTTGCGGAGTATGAGTTAAGCAGCAAAATCCACCCGTTTTTAGCCATCTCACGGGGGCCATTTTGTCACTTCAGTCGACTGAAAATGACATCACAGTTGCTCAGGGCTTAGGTATCGACCAATCACAGCTCACCTGTTTTCTGAAGCTGAGCCATGATTGGTCAACAAAATGGCCGCCCCTTCAGACGGCTAAAAACAGGTGGATTTTGCTGCTGAACTCATATTTCACAAACGCAATATTAATAAGAATGCCTTGTTTCAACTAGTGGGCCTGTAATGAACATATTCCTGAAAAATAAACGTTTGGGTTGACTTTTTCTCTTCAAAGTGTGCATTGTTCGCCCATTAAATGATTATAAACAGAGACAGTGACTTTTAAGTGCTTTAACATAATTCCCAACAATATCCATCCATCCATTATCTGTACCGCTTCTCCTCACAAGGGTCGCGGGGCGTGCTGGAGCCTATCCCAGCTGTCTTTGGGCAGTAGGCGGGGGACACCCTGAACTGGTTGCCAGCCAATCGCAGGGCACACAGAGACAAACATCCGCACTCACAATCACACCTAGGGGCAATTTAGAGTATCCAATCAACTTACCATGCATGTTTTTGGAATGTGGGAGGAAACCGGAGCGCCCGGAGAAAACCCACGCAGGCACGGGGAGAACATGCAAACTCCACACAGGGAGGTTGGAGCCGGGATCGAACCCACGACCTCTGAACTGTGAGGCGGACGTGCTAACCAGTCGACCACCGTGCCGCCATTCCCAACAATATGAATTGTTCTAATAATTATTAGTATCTACTATATTAAAAACTGAGCATTTGATTTAATAACATCAGTATTTTTAATACAGCTCTCGGATTTCTTTCAATTTAGTGGTGGTAAGTATGGACAGTTTTCTCAAGTTCTCACAAAACAGTCCTGTATGCAGCCGCTTGACTGTATGTGTGTATGTGTGTGTTTGAGAAGAGACACTAAAGTGAGTGTGTGAGTAGGTTGCATACTAACCACAACTTTGCTCTGTGCTGTAATTTAGCCTTCCACCAAAACCACAGCTACTTCTGCAGCAGAGCTAAGCTTCCCTGGCTGTCTTCACTGGCAGCGCCTGACTTGCAGCCGTAGACAGAGGTTACACTAACCCGATGACTGTTTGTTTGTCTTGCAGCTGAACCGACCATTAAAAGCGGGCCCTCAGTCAAGAGCACAAAAACAGACGCTTGTCATGTTCGAGGGCTGTAATTGTAGGCCTTGTGTGATGTTTTTATTTTCTCTCTGACCTCACTGGATAAACTCACGAAGCCACTTAACATGGAGCTGCTCTTGCCAGACTCCAGAGAGTGAATTAGACAACAGTCGCTCCAAGAAAACTTATTTTCTCTCAAACGTATTTTTTTCTTCCATAACAGCCATCATTTGCTGATACTTTTTACTATACTTCTCATTCTGGGTCTTTTGAATTCATAAGCACCTGCTACTTTCCAAATAAATCTCCACACACAAGCGTTAAATAATATTTATTATAACTGGCACTGAGATCAGTAACACAGCATACAGTCAATGCTGCCACATGGGTTGTAAATGCTGCGTGTACTACGGGGAATGGTGTCTTTAAATTAGCCTCCTGCAGATTACTACATGGACAAAACAGCCATGCCTCAAAACTGCAAAACATAGCTTACACTGAAATATAATTCCAATAGAAGTGAACTCATGCTGTCCAACTTGCATGAAATGTTGACAAGCGCTCCGAGGTTTTAGACTTCACTTGAGGTTGTCATCAATTCCGCTGGAAACACACAGAGAACTCTGGGGACACAACCTCCTCTCCCCGCTGCCTCCCTCTTATCCTTGCTCTTCATCTTTGTCTGACTGCTTCAAGTCATTTTGAAATATACAATTATAGTCTCATAAAAACGACAGCCATGTCATTTTAGCCATCAGCTTGAACGGAAGAGGAGAAATCGAGGGCAGAAAATCATCAGAGTCAAAAGACAGACAAAGCAATTCCAGGAAAGTGAGAAATGGCAAGCGGAAATTGGCTTGGTAACCATTTACTATGTGACAGGCGTAATTGACAATGTAAGCCGGGCCAAAATGTCATCTCATCTGGTACGGTGGAGCAATGGATTGGAAAGTAAGGTACAGACCTGCGAGTTACTTCGGCACCATGAAATTGCTGCGTTCGGATAAATCACATGATGTTCATAAGAGGTACATTTTGCAAATACTGTGATTGGCTATTGACCAGTCAAGGTGAACCCCACTTCTCACCCAATGTCAGCTTGGCTCCTGCTTCTACAAGCCTAATGAGGACAAGTAGTATAGAAAATGGATGGATTGATTTTTTAAATACATGTTGCTGAAGGATATCAAATATTTTGGGCAACCATCAGTGAACAGAAACCCCTTCTCTCCTTTATATTTACCCGGGGCAGACTGAAAAAGGGACTTGCATTCATGCCACAATAAGGAATGAAATCAGTTCTTTCACAGCCCACGGGCTACCTGTCTAAAACGTTTAAATGAATCTGTTGGTACTTAAGTTTTCCTTAAATGACTCAACTTCTCCATTCATTTTCCTCATACAGAAAACTGGAGAATGCAATGGCCACTCTGACATTCTTAGGTCTCATCCCAAGTCTCTTAATTGCAACGTTCCTGGCCCCTTGCTCCTAGAAACATTAAATGGATGGACCAATCACGATCATCTTTCCATTTGCAATCTTGAAACAAACAGCATTAAGTGGACATTTGTGGTGATAGTAATAATTCAGTACAAAGACAGTTCATTTGTGACACAGATCAATGGCGTGACATCATCTTTAGTAGCCGTCTCCATCAAATCACAATGTCAAGGAGCGATTGTCTCATTTCCCCCAAATATTTCTACCTGCTCCCGCCTCTCTCCTCTGCCATATGACATTTCTGGTGCGTGGCGCTAGCATGTAATGAGAGGAGCGAGGATATCGAAAGTTGCCATTTGGTAAATGAGATGAGCCCTTAATTTTTTAAATACTCTACAACCGGTCTTTCAAGCAAATATATGTGGTTTATGTAGTATAGTTTTTTTTGTTGTTGTTGTTGTCTTTGTGGGGGTGGGGGGGACTTGCGACGTCAAAGCTTTCTGTTAAACGTGATGTGGCACATAGTTTAGGACTTTTTCAACACCCATGCTTTAATATAATTTCTTCATCTGGGAACAGAATTCATAGCGGGACATGGAGGGCCCTCCATTTACCAACAGCTTGCAATTACTGGCTCACAGATAGTGTTACCCACTGCATAGCGGAAGAGATGTAGACTTTATTGAGCTATATTTCGATACCAATTTTAATCATTCTTGCGATTCTAAAGTTCATTGCTCTTAAAAGAGGAAATACTTAAATTATTATGCTCTACTATGCTTATATTAGTGGCATCAAAAAACATCAACTACTACTCTTTATTGTGATAGTTTCTGAGAAAACATCCTCCTAAAAATGGTTATCTGATAGGCCTAATCAATGACTTTAAATTACAATGAAATTTAGCAATGTTCGCACTACGTCCCTGGTAAATTGGAGATTCACAGGCCTTACAGTAGAGCCATCATTTATTCATCTGCCTCTTTTAAGGCAAAAGTGGGTGTCATCCATGTCACTGGGTGTTCACACCTACGTTATTATAGTTGTTATCATTATAGTAATGAAAGCTAATAAAAAAACTAATTAACATTGCAAAAACATGAGAAAAAAACCGAGAGTGCTTTAGAAGATGTTAACTAACTGAAACAATGTTTTCCGTTTATTAAAATAATTAAAAGTAACTGGAACTGGGAAGATATCCTTCATTTTCAACGTTGTCAATTCATTTGGGCTGTTGGGGTTGATTTTAAATGTATTCATTTTGGCATGACTGTGTGGCTGTACAAAAGAAGGTCGAACACTCGCTATGGAATTGTAATTTACTTTACTTTTTTACACAACACTTAGTGAGGTTTCTTTTTAATCTGGTACTTGAGAAATACTCCAGATATTAACATACAAAACAAAAAATAAACCTAAAACCAATATAAACTAAAACAAAGCAAAACATTAAGAAACAAATAATCTAATAAACATGCTCTAATTAAAACTAATAGAATAAAAAAACCAAAAACCTAACGATAATGAAAGATCCAAAACTATTATAAATCTGGTGCACGCGATCAATGCCTCATGAACATAGTCGGACGTGTCGGGTCATCAAAGCGATGCCAACATAAAGCAGCATGAACAGTTAGTCTAGATTGTTATGCTTTGCACTCTGATCGTTCCGACTCTGATACGATATCAGAAGCCGTCCAATCACTCAATAGACTTCAAGCCTGCTCATCCTAAATCTGTACCGAGAGTAGCCAAAGATGACTGCCCTGGTCTTGGTGGCATTCACATTGTGTTTATGAAGGAAGCCGCCATGTTGTACTTTAGTGAGTCTGTGTATTTGTGGATGTGTTAGTATATGTGGTATGCCAGTGGAAAGTGCTATCTTATAATAGTCTGGAGTTTCACTTTGAAACAGTGTCTGAGTGGTTGTTTTTATAGAGGAGGTGTATAAACGGAGCATAGGTTTACTTTATGACGCTTTTTCTCATTGTCTACTCTGAGGTGGCCTATGATCTTTCATCGAGCCAGGTGAAGATGAGGCTAGAGAACACAAGAGGCCGCCTTTGCCCTTTTGTGGCAGCAAATAAATGACAGGCCTTCATGGTGTGCCACAATCCCCACATCTGACCAAGTCTTCCTCAAACCTCCACCCTCTGCTGTGCCGGATTAGATCACGGGACCATCCCACCCACTGACTGAGCACTGAGGCCAGGCCAACACACTTAGGCTAGATGGTTGTCTGAATGAGACCGCAGGACGTCTTGGCTGACTGCGCCAGCCTCCTTGGTAGACCTTCACTAAAGCTCCATTACAGACTTGAGAGCCAAACGTCAGACCACACTGTGTGCATGCATATGTGAGTCAGTGAATTGCCTGCCATTTTTGTAGAGATGTCCGTGAGTTAGTGTCATCGTAGTTTCTGGGTGAGTCTTCATTTCTCTGGGTGCATCTGTTCCCTCAGATTACATGTTTAATGTGAACATATGCGTGTTTTGGTTTGTTCTGAGCAGGCTCCCCACATTAAAAGCCAAATTACGAAAGAAAGAAAAAAAAAGTCCCTAGACTTGTAAGTCCCCACAACTAAATAAAAACTCCAGACTCTTTCCGATAGACCCCAGCTTTCGAAAATAGAAGTTATCGTTACACAACCACTAGCAGGAGACTGACCCATGTCTTTCATGAACCAGAAAAAGACTTGACTTTCTTGAGGGCTGCGTGAGTGGCCCTTTTTTTGTAGTTCAAGGAACATCACTGGACTTCAACCGTCTGTGAGAGACACAAACAGAAAGCTCAATCATCAGTGCAGGAAAACAGTAGGCAAAATCTATAGTGCAATTCCATCCGACAAGTCCTATTTGAGCCATTTTGACATATGCCTGCTCATACCCCATAACCTCCGTGTTGTCCATCTTTAGTGAGAGTCAATTCCTTTTATTGAATGTCGGCCTTTGGGCGTGTCCCTCATTTTCCTCCAATTGATCAGACCAGTTGTTCAATTTGTTTCCCCTTTCCTTCAGCATCCCCATTTCTCTATGTATTATTCTATACATGTAGCAGTAATAGGTTGATGGGTGCATGTCTTTCAGCACTTTCTACTCCCACCACTTTCTGAAGTAATTCATCTCCATACAGACACTTAAGGTATACTCCCACACTGAATAGACACACAAAAGGCAGTCACAAGAAAGGCTTCCACGCACATGCTTCTATAGCTTCAATTGGTTCATCCTCCCACACTTTTGCTCGGATGGCCCCTCCATTCTTTTGTTTAGCCAAACCCACAAGTAATTTGTTCTTGGAAAGCTCATTTAATGGCGGCCTGAAATCTAAAAAGGGAAGGCCTCTCTCCTACAGCCTTGCCAAGGCTTTAAATCACTAGATTATTGGTTTTATGAGGGTAACCCATGTGAAAATAATTGCTAATGTTGCAAGAGTAACCAGTGGAAAGCTGGGTAATGGGGCAATACATACTGTACATTCTGATTGCAATGCATGGAAATCATCCAGGCAATACCCCCACTGTTATTTTATGGCTACTCATAAAAACAGTCCAAGCAGGACAACAATTCCAGTGACCACATCCATTAAAATCAATAATGGTGTCACGAACCTTGTTACTGCTGCTTGCCCATAATTCAGAAGGCAGCTAACCCTGTAGATTGTAGCAATATCCTTCATTCTGTTAATGGAAATGGGATTCAAACGTACTGTATATTAGCATTATACTGAATGAAATCTAAATATGATTTCAGAGCCAAAGAGGAGAATAATGATCCGTCATATTGCATTTGTGTTCATCTTTCAATATTTATTATTTCCGGAGCTGGGCAGTCCGTCCCGGAGGTGGAACGGTCCATACCTCCGTCTCGAACGGACACCCATTTTTGGGGCGCAGGACAGGGTGGTGACAAGTTTTAAAAAAAGGACGGACTAAGCAAGGGCGGAGGTGGATTTTAGTCCGGCCCACTAATCATCTCTCATGCGTGTAATCATCTCACATGTTGAATGCAGTTTGTAATTCTTTTGCAGGTTTTCATTTGTTCCACATCTACACCGAGTGAGTGTGATAATATCTTAACGTCCTCGAGAGGCATTGATGTCGGCAAATAATGTCCCCAGGAAGTTCTGCCGTGTCTTGACAACAAAGAATGACATCCTTAGGGCCAAGTTGAGGCACAAGAAAATAGCCACACGATGGTTGAACCACAAAATAATAGTGGGGGGAAAAAATCACCCTTTCAATTCAGCCATTCCTTCATCGACCCCCACAAACCCACCCCACCCCACTGTCCTCATCTCCTGGAAGGTTGGCATGGGAATTGTATATACAACAAAGCACTATGGAGCACAACGAAGACAGCTTGGGAGTCCAATGGCAAAATCTTACTAAAAATATGCAACCAAGCTATAAATAAACAAGCAGCAATATCCTCTGTTATGAATATATAATTTCTGTCCTTAATAACTATTGTGGCCCGAGGGGATGGTCTACAACCGGCACAGCGAGCACTGATATTTGAATATAATTTATATTGAATTATTAAGGCACCTGCAGACTGGTCTATTTCCTGTCAGGTGATTGGCTCGTCTGCCCACGACACCTATTTGGCAGCCTGAGGTTGAATTCAAATCATCAGCACAAATGAAATGAACAGCAATAAGGAGGTTCAACCCAGGGCAAATTTATTTTCCAGATTCCAGGCAATAGGATGGAACGTGATTGTCGATCCCTGACCCTGCAGGGGCAATAATTGATTTCTTTAATGACATGAATCCAGATTCTTGCCATCACAAAATGTAAAATAAAAATAAACACAGTATATGAAGTATTGGGATGCCTCTCCTCATATTTGCAGCTGTAACATCTTACATTTTTTTGGACTTACTCATCAACAATGTTTTTAAAGTGTGCCTGTTGGATTTTGTTCCCCTCATATGCATCCATTTGTGAGGTCAAAAAATGTTAGGATGAGGGACCAGAGCTCACAATGTCTTCAAGAAAAAAAAGCTATAAAAATTGTAACATCACCAAGCAATATTTGACTTTTGTGTCGAATAGCAGAAATGTTTGATGGCCGTTTAATTAGACTGATAGCTAGTTGGGTCTGATGGGGCAGCAGCTCAGCAGCTTATGCATGTGCTGTGTTTTTCTATACAGCTTTTTTTTTGCCTGTGAATTCTATTTGGTTTAAGCACTTTTCTAAGTGTCGGGTCACAGCTAACATACGATGGTGCTTAGCTGGTGTTGGTGGAGAATTTTCTTTTTCTGATGAATTTTCTCTGCGAAGGTTAGCTTTATAAACAGGATCTGATTGAAGAGTAGACTTTCATGTTGAAGAAGTTCACAAAGTATGGCCTTTGCTATCTACATTTAGGAATCAATCAGTCATTCCAATCAATTAGCCATAGAATCTATGACAATTGACAATAGTAATTAAATCATAATCATGAAGTCACCCAATTTTCCAAAAATGATGTTCAATCCCCAGGGGCTCTAAATACTTCATAACCACAAGTGACAGTGTTAGACTTACTTTCAATGCTGATCCTCGTGTTTATAAAGGATCACAATCAAAGGTGTTCTGTCAGTGAACCAAATAAGAAAAATCACTTGCGTTTCACAGGGAAATACATCTTGTTACAAAGGAGATCACAACAAGTTGGCCATTAACATACTGCTTGTTTCCCTGCAAGTGGGTCACTTTATATAATAAATTGCCAAATTATCAGGAGTGCTTGCTTGTCAAGAAGGAACCAGTAATAATGAAAACGAAAGAAAAACAACATTAAACAAGTCATATGCTTCCCTGAGGCCAAAAGCAATGTTTCTCTCTCTGTCTCTCTCTCTCTGAGTTTCTCTCTCTCTCGTTTATACACTAACACACTTCCCAAGCTGATAATCAGGCGATTATTCCATAAACAATGCTGGAACCGACTTGGGATTTGCGTAACAATGTCTCATTACTAGTGTATGAGCATCTTCTTCTCCTTGAGATAATGCAATTCGTCAAGGAGAACAGATGAGGGAGGGGTGAGCGCACGGGGGTGGACTTGGGGGGAGGAGGACAAAACATTTATTAATTTGCACGAAATGGAATTAGCAGCGGGGAGTTAGCGGCAGTGGAGTTTCTAATTTTACTCTTGCCCCCGTGCGCCGATGGTAAATGGAGATTTGTCACACTCCACTTGGCTGGCTCCCCAGCTTGATGAGCTGTCTCCCTCGTCTAAATCTCTCGCACTGGCCACAATGCCAGCGCTCACATCACTGCCACAGCCCCACTGAGACATCACGGCAGTGGGAGGAAATGTCACCAGATGTCACATTTCACTGGTGACACTGGATTAAAAAGACAAAGTGAGAGCCCACATTATTTTCAGCTCCCTTAGATGGAGACGCTGAGGACAAAAGTAGTGAATATCCCCCATTGGACCCTTTAGGGAAGGCCCTTTTCCTTCCCAGCATGGCTGCATACAAAGCAAGGTCCCTAAAGCGTGGTCTCACTGTACGCATGGGTGGAGTTTTCTTTTTTGGGCATTTTTTGGGAGATACACGCATTTACGCCGTCATGGCAGTGAACACAGCTGCGCAGGATAGGCACGTGGTCTACATGGCAGAAGCATGAACAGACTCACTGGAGTCCATGCAGGAGATCGACGCACTTAAAGTACGTTTATAAGGAAATGCAAGATTTCCATTTGCGGATGATGTAAAGTTGGCTGCTGTGAAGTGGGCATTTGGAGACCGTCTTTCCCGATCGTGCATCCGTGCATGAAAACTAGGTATACACCAATTATCGGCCGGGCTGATTATCGGCGCCGATATTCGGGATTTTAATGAATATCAGCAGAGGCCTTTTTTAATGAATTGCTGGCCGATAATAAATCAATTTAAGACTGTGTTAACTTCAGTCAACTATTCATTTAAATTTTCTGTTAACTTTATTAGAGATGCTGCTAACCCTGGGAACTGGTTGCACCTTTTGTTTTTGTTTGAAATTTAAAAAAAAATAAGTGCAATTTGAATTTTTCTGTTATTTTGAAATTTGGGAGAACTTTATTTACTGTAAAAATACATGCTTATGATCCTGGGTGCTCCCTGAACATTTTGCAAGTAGTTTACAACAAAGCTGTATCTTGTCTAAGTTAGACAGACAGATAGATAGATGGATGGATCAGGCAATAGGTGGGGGACACCCTGAATTGGTTGGCAGCCAATCGCAGGGCACACAGAGACAAACAACCGCACTCACAATCACACCTAGGGGCAATTTAGAGAGTCCAATCAACTTGCCATGCATGTTTTTGGAATGTGGGAGGAAACCGGAATCCCCGGAGAAAACCCACACAGCACGGGGGGAACATGCAAACTCCATACAGGGAGGCCGGAGCCGGGATCGAACCCACGACCTCTGACTGTGAGGCGGACGTGCTAACCAGTCGACCACCGTGCCGCCTATATAAAAATATATTAAATATTATAATGATACTAACTCATTCAATTAATTGAGTTCTACAGTGATTCAGCTGGTTCAATGCATCCTGGTGTCATATTTGTCAATGAAATATGATGACATCCACCACACACTTCCGCTGAGCACGGAAACTGTCTGCCAGCAGCTTGATTAAATACACCAAAATCGCGTTACACCACCTGTGCCACAACTTAGACCTGCTCTTAGCTGGTCAAAAGATTAGCCTACTTTCTGCCACCAAATTGTCGGGTGCGCTGAGAGCATGTAAAAAAAAAACGATGTTAGCCCACTGAAATGCCCAGCATGATCTGGCAATTTCCCAAACATGCTAAAGGAGGTTTGCACATACATGAAAATCAAGATGTGCCTCTGACGTGCGGTCGTGCGCCATCTACGAAAATAGACCCCATGGAGTTTGATGGGGAAGAAATTATATAAGAACCCTGATCGAAACCCCATGAAACACCTAGGATGAACTACAATGCAAAGATGTTGTGACTTCAGCTTGCCATTTTAAATAGTCATCTTACGGATGGATGAAAGCATTATACATGTTTTACAAAAAATTATCTTGCATGAACTTAAGCACAAATGAAGGAGCAATGGCTGCCTGTCGTCTTCCTCACAATCAAAACAAGCCAAGTTGTTCTGGAGCTTCTCCAGCTCCTCCCGGATCGCACTAATCGACAGTATGCCTGATGATGTGCACAACTGTTGGCAATCAATAAACAAAATTAGAGCTGTTATGTCTCCTCAAATCCCTCCCGCTATCTTGAGCAAAGCTGCAGATGAAGTGTTCATTGATTGCGTTGTACTTGCAGATAATTGCGCGCTGATACATTCTCACCCACACGCACAAACAAAGGAGTGTGAGAAAGAGGGGGAAGGGAACGAATAACATTGTCATACAGCCCTAAAATCAAAAGCAAGAGGCAGACCTCTTATCCCTGCGAATGTATTTGTTGTTATGTCTGCAGATTGTTTATCCATGCGCTTAAGTTCCTCCATAGATTTCTCAGGTCATTCAGTCCGCAAGGCCACGGAGTGATTAAAGGGAAGCCACTGACACACACATAAACACACATCGCCTGGCGATAAGGATCCCGATGTGTCTGACAGCGAGGTTGACTGCCGAGTGTGAGGGAATTAGAGGGATTAGGAGGTTATAGAGTAGCGTGATAGCCTCCGGGATGACGGAGGGATTAGCCCGATTATCTCTCCTTCTCCCTCTTCCAGCCAAGCAGGCCTCGTCTGGAGCTGCCAGATGTGGCACCTAAAGAGCAAAAGAAGCAACCAAAACAAGAACGGGGGAGGTGGGACCTTATCGAGAGCAAAATATGGGCAAGAAGGAGAAACAAATTGAGGGAAGAAAGGACGTGTGAAGTGAGACAGGGACGCTTTTTACAAACAGCCAGTAAGAAAAGAGGAATATCAGTGAGGAAATTGTGTGGGAAGAGATAAGCAAGGTAATAATAGCGTAGAAAAGGGATGAGACAGGAGGCACAACTCCCTGTTGGCTTGCCTTCGCCCTCCTTCCCTCCAGTGCACATTGACTCCTTGTTCACCTTAATGTGGGATTTCATTAAGATGGTGCTCTGAGCAGCTTTACATTTTAATTTGCTCATCTCTCTCCGTACCAGAGGCTGTCTACAGACAGTCTCATTCTGGGCCAAGTTACATATTTTATTGTCAGTTGTATAAGCAACTACTGTTTTGTTTTTGTTTTAAATGAAAAGTCATCGCTTATTGTTGATGTTGTCATGACATTGAGTGAGGCCATTGGTCGTGTAGTAGTTCACATAACTGACCTTCACGTTGCTGAAGTGGGCATGTGGCTCCCAGTCCATTGGTATTCCTTATCTACTGCATGGTACCTACATATCTTAATACAGCTCTACTGCTGTTGACACAGAAGCAAACATTGCCAGGCACCTTTCCTACTACCTACTCTATAGTCCATGCATATATATATATATATATATATATATATATATGTAGCTATAAATGAGAAAAAATAAACACACATGCTAAAATTAGCTTAGCCTGCTCCAATATTAACCACAATCCTAGTTATAGTGGCCCATTTTTTGCTGCCCTTAGTCTTCTCTTTAAAGGAGAAGTCAAGCCAAAACATTTTATATATAATATGTTCTATGCAGTCCCACTAGGGCAAACACAGTGTTCTGATTAATATTGCGTTTGTGGAATATGAATTAGCAGAAAAATCCACCTGTTTTTATCCATCTCAAGGTCATTTGGCCTTCTACTGCCGCTTGCTGTTGACTGAAAATGACATCACAGTGCCTCAGGCAATGTGACAGGGTTCGTGGGGGGCCAGTGGAGGACCCAAATACAGAAACAGGAAATGGCAGGTTCGTGGTCAAAAAAATGTTTATTTGAATGTCCAGTGTGATTGAGGTGGAGTGGCGTTTTGACGGGGTGGCAAGTGGGCCACAGGTCTGGGGCTCAAGCAGGTAAGCGCGACCAGAAGGAATGAAGAAAAAATAATTGGTGGGTAGATGACTACAATTTCATGGTACAAATATTAAAATTTAGAGTTGTAGGTTTATATCAGTGCTTCTGGTCGTGTTTAGGCCCACACAGATAACTTTGCTGGCCCTGACCTTGGACTATGGATCGTGTGGGTGATTGTGTTTATACTGTAATGGTGTACCTTCTGTTATGCTTTCTTGTGTGGAATTGTTTGACAAGATCCAAAACAAAAAGGACACAAAAATATAGTCAGCTACAGAAAGTCATTCAGTATTTGTACTTCATGTTTTATTGACCTACTGATGTTAAACAAGACTGTAATGTAGTGCCGACAATTTGCGCTCATCAATGCCAAAGGCTGTGGATAGTTCTCAGAAGTGTTGGTTACCTCAGCACGGGGGTGCCAAAATTAGCTAAACTCGTTAGCATCCTCATGTTACACGGTCAAGTTAATGCATGACTTTTAGTTCACCATTCTGTGGGATTAAGTTTTACCTTCGCCCTTTATATGTCTCCTGCCTGTACAATTCATGTGCCACATCTTACTTTAGGTTGTTTCCCCATTTTGCAGCCAGTATACTTTAACTGCTTACTTGCATTTTTAACCTCCTTCGTCACATTAATGCAGTTGTTACAGGCTGCAAAACCAGACATCAGACTATTTTTAAGATGATTTTTCTTTTTTATATATATATATTCTAAGTCACTGTCTCACATCCAAATGGTGGCTCACACAAACTAAATATGTTGCTGACAAGGAAACTGAACCGTTACATCTTATGCAAAAGCCCACAAACCCCAAAACCACAAGCGGAACCCAGTGCTCTCCCTGCTTATGCACTAAAATCGTTTACTCTTTGAACACACACCCAATAGAATCATCTTAAAGTCTTCTGCACATTGCACCCTCTTCTTAACATTTTATTGTAGCTTTCATGAAGGTGTTAAATCAAGTGTTTTATCAGCTTTTTTTCTGCTGTGTTAAAGAGATATTTTAGTTTCGGATGTCTGATGCAACAACTCTTAACACCACATGCAGTTGTGGCTTATTGTACACTCCATTGGCTCACAGCAACACAGGATGTAGCGGCTGAGCTGCTCGACAGTTGTGTTGTGGTGAAGCACATAGATTGTTTCCATGCACTATGTACATGCGTTTGTGTGCACGTGTCTACGAGCGAGTCTCGAGAGTGTAAACAAGATTTGGTTTTGGCCTCAAACTGTGGCCTATATGGTGCTCTTGTGAGCACAATAGACACACACTTTTTCCCACAGATTATTTGGAGCGTTCTCATGGCAGCTGTGTTGCCCTCTTTTTTTTCTTCTTTTTTTTTCTGTTTATTGACGGTGGAGAAATAATCACAATGGAACTACATTAGAAAAGCATAACTTATAGCCTATGGCATGGCATGGCATCTTCCAAACCGATTATCCTATACAGGGCCGCGGGGAGGTGCTGGAGCCTATCCCAGCCGTCAATGGGCGAAGGCAGACTACACCCCGAACTGGTCGCCAGCCAGTCGCAGAGCAGACAAAAATCACGATGTGGCGGCCATGTTGCCAGTAGCGATGTTTACATCAAAGGCAATGCATGGACATACTATTCACTGCCACGGCCATGTTAGGCAAGTGTCCCATCAAAGGTAATGGAAAGCCTGGACATTAGCTTAGCATTGCCGTAAGCGCGAAGCTCACAGGAGCTATGTTTGTTACAGTATTGATATTTTTTGTGTGTGTGAAGCCTTTATCTATGCCAGTGGTCCCCAACCAGTGCGAGCCACTTCGGACCGGGTCACAGCAGTACGCACAGATGAAAGGGGAAAAAAAAGTATCATACGATCCTGAAAAATATTTCATTTTTAAAGGTGATCTCTCCGTTACATGCTTCAGTGACTTGACTCCTGACGCATCTCGTCTAGGTCGCGTAACGCTAATATTAAATCCACAAGCTAGCCAAATGAGTAAAATTGACAGACGTATTTGGAAAGTTTCTTTGTAATGGTGAAAAGGCCCAGTGAGAATTAAACACAAGAGCCTATGCCCGAGAAGAAAAAGAAGGGTGCATTTCACAGAAAATACCAATAGAGAAATATTTTTGGCAACAGGTGATTCCCACGTGCGAACGGAACTTACTCCATGTGCAATATGCAGCGAGCGGCTCTCCAATGCGTCAATGAAGCCTTCAAAACTGATTCGTCGACAACCATAAGTGACTTGATGGTGCCATACTTGATGGCTAAAGGCATTGCTAGGACTAAAATATCATTCAATATTCGTGAGGAAAAATAAAAATTTGTGGATTCGCCTCCCCCGCAGCCCCTGCTTACCTTCCTGGTCGGTGAGTAGTTGCCGTTCTGCGAAGGGTATGACCTTGGATGAACTGGTCCGCAGCGGAAAAAAGGTGGAACAACTAATCTATGACATCTAATTATCAGAGAGGTGAATGCGTGTGTGTAGTGTGTGTGTGTGTGTGTGTGTGTGGGGGGGGGTGTGTGTGTATGTGCAAAATGTTTCTTATCTAAATGTTCTCTTGTCAGAACAGCTCTGAAGAAAATAGATAGGCCTACTATGAAAGAAATGTGGAAAATAGATTCTCACCACACAACTGGCTAACTTTGATCTTTAATACACTCCAACCAGTATACAATATGTGAAGGTAGGATGGAAACAGTTTGGTTGTGTGTGCGTGTTGTTTTGGAAATGTGCACAGTGTGCAAGATGACACATCAAAATATAGAACTGCCCACATATTTATGGCTAAGGCTAGATGTACATGCACCGGTTTTTGTAACAATTGTGCTTGCACATCAAGAGCATTTTGAAACAACTAAATTACCATATGGAACTCACACCTCTCTGAGCAACATGTAATATCCTAATCCAGTGGTTGTCAAAACTTTACCACCTCAAAGAAGACTTTGCTCTACATGCACCACCATAATTACCAACTTTAAAAAACAGTAACATTGGCAGCCTAGAAAAAGAAGAGGTATGATTCCTAAAAAAATGTATATTTCTTGAAATGTTGTGTAAAATGTAATTAAACACAGAATACAACTTGCAAATCATCTTTCTTTTAATTGAGTACACTACAAAGGCAAGATATGTAATGTTCAAACTGATAAACTTTATTGTTTTTAGCAAATAATGAACTTAGAATTTTATGGCTGCAACACGTTCCAAAAAAAGCTGGAACAGGGTGTTTACCACTGTGTTACATCACCTTTTCTTTGAATAACATTCAATAAACGTTTGGGAACTGAGTACACTAATTGTTAAAGCTTTGTAGGTGGAATTCTTTTCCATTCTTGCTTGATGCACAGCTTCAGCTGTTCGACAGTCCAGCGTCTCCATTGTTGTAGTTTACACTTCTGAGTACACTAATTGTTGAAGCTTTGTAGGTGGAATTCTTTTCCATTCTTGCTTGATGTACAGCTTCAGCTGTTCGACAGTCCAGGGCCTCCATTGTTGTATTTTACACTTCTTAATGCACCACACATTTTCAATAGGAGACAATCTGGACTGCAGGCAGGCCAGTTTCATACCCAGTGCGGGCTTTTACTATGAAGCCACGCTGTTATAACACGTGCAGAATGTGGTTTGGAATTGTCTTGCTGAAATAAGTGGTGGCGTCCATGAAAGGCGTTGCTTGGATAGCCGCATATGTTTTCTCCAAAGCCTATATGTACTGTTCAGCATTCATGGTGCCTTCATAGATGTGTAAGTTACCCATGCCATTGGCACTAAAGGCCTCTACACACCAATCAATCGGTGTTGTAATTGAAATGAAATTGGACTTATATACATGTTAAAGCAGCACTGGGCAAGAAATTGACCTTAATAAATTTTTTTCACAACTCTTTTGATTGAACATTGACTTACAAGTACAGTAGTTGAATGGGACTTCATGCCCTGAGGGGGTCTGTATTGTTTTTACTGGCACAAAGAAACGTTGAGGAGGGTGGGATCAACCCTGGCACACAAAAAAATACAAATGTCCTGAATTGCTTTACGGCATACTCACTTCCTCCTTTCGCTATAAGGACGGCTCAGGATTTCACAACACTACGTGCTGGCACGCATGGGTAATGTGGTTGATTTCTGTCAAAACACTACCGCTTTTGTCCACATGGAGCCGCCATAATCAACAAAAACTGACATTTGACACAGTGTTGCTTTAAAAGGAAATAGTTCTTTAACATTAAATGTATGTTAACTACAACTGAACTGTACTTGAATATGCACTTTACTTAAAATTAATAAAACATACGTGAAAAGTAAAAAGTGTACTGTACTTGGTTAAGAAAAGTTTCAACAGGCTGTATGCATAGTAACAAGCTTCATACTAATGTTTGATTGTATTGTTTTACGTGTAAATTTTGATTTGTGTTTATTTCAGTGGTTCTTTTGCATACCAATAGATGGAGGCCGTGTACTCTGATATGCGTACTCCACTTTGACAATCACTGCACACCGTGCCAGATGCCTTTATACCCTGCAATCCTAGGCACTACCCGACAAAATAAATCTTACAGAGCACCGAAAGGGAACTGAAGAAAAGAAAGGAGTCACTGTGAATCGCTGTTTCTGTTCAAATGTCGGCCAGTTGGGTGTCGGGAGGGTACTATTGAAGTTTGCAGTCGGAATCGCTGACATAAGCCTGTTTAAAGTCAGAGGCAGACCGGCCTATAGGAGGGTACTATTTTTTTACCCCCTGAAAAAACGGTAAATGGAGGACGATGGAAGGGTACCCACGCTGCAGGCTGATGACGAATAATGGACGCTCAATTTTTATTGGAATGCCCAGCTCTGACTATTACCACCCAACTAAATGATTATATAAATTATTATTGTTATTAGTGTTCCCTTTAATTTGAATTGCAAAGAGTCTTTTAACATGCTTAGTGCTTGCAGAAATAAAAGGAGGCGTAACATACAGAAAGACGAAACTTCACGTGTGCATGCATCAGTAAAGAACTTTCAATCTCTTGAAGAAAAATAAGGCTTTTTCTACTGGATTTGAAAACTGTTCTCACACCTTGCCGTTTGGTCATTTTAGCTGAAGTTATTTCCCGATAAGGCACAATGTCAGTTGCTCCTGAAAATCATTTTGCCACGTTGCATAAGAATAAACAAACCAAATACAGTGAAACCTTGAGTTACGAAAGACGCTTTTTACAAACTTTTCAAGTTCTGTACAAAACATTTGTAGAAAACGTGCCTCCATCTACGTACCCTACAGGTTCGTTTCGCAACCTTTCTTAGCATGGTTGAGCGGACCGATCCGTGCTGTACTTCTTGTGCTACTTTAACAGAGGTGGGCGTTCCGTCATACCAGGGGCGGAGCCATGGGTGGGCCTGGGTGTGCGCAGGTCCACTCAGATTGACAGACTGCCCACCCAGTGAGATTTATGAAAAAAAATACATACTTTAAATTTTTTTGTAAATTATTTTTAAATTATTTTTGAATTTGCGTTTTGTTTTTTATTTTATTGACTATTAAGAATGTCAATAGTTGTGGTTGTCTAAGGAACATCTGAACTTCATATTATTCAGTTTGTCATATTATTTGAATATACGATGTGTCGGGATAGGAGGATTGTGCTCAGTGAGAGAAATATTCAGGCCCACTCTGATTTTCCCAGGCCCACCCATTAGCCACATTCTGGCTCCGCCCCTGCATCAGACTGACGGCCAAGTCAATCACTGACGGGCGCCCTGAAGGTTCGTCATGAAAAATGACGTACTGACCAATGACGGACAGGTACCCATGCCGCTGACGGATGACGCATGACGGACGGACAAAATATAGTAAAATGTCCGTCTCTGCTATTTAACAATCATTGGTTCTGTGTGTAACTCATTGCGATAGCGGTGCTGTTTTTGTTTTACTCTTAAATAGACCTCAGAATGATTTAAAGTTTACCGTCGGCTGTAAACGGCCCAAAACAACAACAACAAAACAATTCCCACAGCGTCCACCTACTATACATTTTATACAGATTAAGGTGGCACAACCTTTTGACTGTATGTATGATATGTAAAGTATTTAGTGTATTGGAGCATCTCTAAGAAATAACAACAACGACACATAAAACTGGACATCTGCTCCCGATGTGATCAAGCTGTGTGCAGCCGGAAGTTCCCCCTACAAAAATGCTTTCCCAATACCAATTATCACAGCGGCCGTCTAGATATGTACAGAATTGATTGTATTTGACCATCACTTAAATTGAAAGGAGGGGAAAAAAAGACACAAAACTCGATGTCTTCTCCCCGCGGCAGCATGATTTTGTGTGTGTACAGCTTCTTCCATTCACAATTCTTCCAGCGGCTGCCTTAACATCATTAATGTGGCAAAAAAGACACGTTTCCCTGGACCGTTTTTTGTGTTTAAAAAAAAAAAAACAGAATTGTAAAATAGATCAAATGTACAGATAACAATTTGGGGCTGTAACTGTTTAATTGCATTTCAATTCATTTAAATTAGATTGGATGACGTGGCGATAATGCTGATTACAAAGTGGGTACCAGCTGTTCTAACATAATAAGCTTTTGTTTTTACTGCAGTTTCATCTGCTGGATTTGGTAGACCCGTATCGTACTTGACTTCAATGCAAGATGATCATAGCAACAAATATTGAGCGCCTTTTTTCAAATCTGCTTGAAAAATGAATGTTCTTTTGTGAGGAATATGTTATTTTGTGGCACTAGTAAAAATCTGTTACAATAATAACTTTTTTTAAAATGTCGTTTTTAACTCAATCAAAACAAAACTACTTCCCCTTCTTGTTTGTGTGGTCATAACCAAAGCTGTCAGAACAGCAGACATTTTCATTCTGTCATCAATGGATTACTTGCTGGCAGAAGCTTGGAAATCACGTTGCCTGAAATAGTGAGTATGAGGTTTCGGTCTGTGTGGATACTTATTTTTCATGTTGATTTCACTGCTTGCTTTATGCGTGTGTATCACAGTTAATTTAAACTTAAATACGGCTCCTTAATGATCAAAATGGCTGTCTATCTTGAGCCATCTTGACATTTGCTGTCTTTGGATTTCTTTCACAACTGCTTTATTTGTGCAGATGTAGCTTACTTGTGTCAGAGTGAAGCCAGTGAGCAAATTGTGCATTAAATCTAAACGTGACATGAGAAGACAAAATTGGAGTGCAGACAAGACCACCCATAAACATGTTGGCTTCCTTCTGACAGTAAGCGAACTGAATCAGATGCTCTCTCAAACACTTTACCACAAAGCTCTGAGAAGCCACACAAGAAACAGATGCATCACGTGCCATTTTGACTCTATCAAGAATTTTGTTAACGCATGTGGGAGTCTGGTTGAACTTCACATTTCGGGATAAACATTGTTAAAAAGAAAGTGAAAACCGTGAGCATTTCAGCATTAATTGCACTGTATTGTAGGTCCGATTGTATGTGTGGCACATGGCAGTAGATTCTGAGGTGGAAAATTGTGACTGGCATTGACCATCTGGAGACAGTTCTGGGCTAGCACTTCTACAGCCGGAGACAGTTCTGGGCTTGCACTTCTACTGCCAAACTGGGCCTGTTTCTTGAGGAATAAGTGAGGAAAGTGAGCTGCTTTTTCCTCTGCCAAAAATTAATCATCAACTCACATACCCAAGTTTCATCCGAATCTGAAGGATATTAGCTGACAAAATATTTTAGCCATTGCCTTCAGGAGAACAAAACTCTCCCTGCCTCTAAATCTAAGGAAAAAAATCAAGGCGTGAAAATGGGCATAACTACATTTTCAAGCAAGCACAAGTAGCGTGTTTAGGTTCATGTTGCGCTTGTCTAGGTGTTCTGGCGCAACGAGTTGTCTCGCCCGACTCATCTTACAATTTGGTAACAAAGTAGTCTGCGCTCGGCGTAAAAACTTTCACATTGTCATTTTCGTGCCGGGGCAGTGGTCTAGCTCAGCGTGTTTGTGAATTATGCAGATGCACGTCATCTCACTGGGTGTTCCTGCCCGGTCTCGGCGCAGCTGCAAATTTGATTACAAAAAGCCGACTACATTTTAGACTCTCAAAAACCAGGTCTAATGTGATTGTGTGATGGTGTGTTTGATCAAGGCACAGGTAGACAGGTTCGGTGCTCGAGGATGTGTGTGGTGGACGTCATGGGCTTTCATTCAAAAATATGGCACCAACATTGGACGATCCCTCTGAATCGAATTTTTGTTCGTCTTGCCACATAGTGTGACATGTCCTACGTCGTCCTTCGATTGCTTCTTCGGCATTAACCAATAGGAAGACAGTGCCTATCGGCTTATGACGAGATATTGGAAGTAGCGCGCACATACAAACAATCAAAATGACGCCATCCCGGAACAGGTCCATAGTCACTTTTTTTTTTGTCTTTTCATGACATTGAACAAACGTACATGCACATAATGGCTCCGTTGACATGACAACACAGCTGCTTGTCACGCCTCCCCGACGGACCCGGGCCAATGGATAGAATCTTGACAGAAGCACACAACGATTGGGCAGGGTTGAGTCGATGACCGATTTGTAGCGTGACGTCTCACCCGGTCCAAGACACAGAAGGATATTATCTTGTAGTCTGACAGCGCGACCATCGTAAACAACCAAAAAGTCGTTTCGTCTGAGAAGGCCATAAGTGTATGTGTGAATGAGACAACCAAACCAGACTAGAAACAAACAAACAAAAGAGGGAAGTGACATGATTCTGTTCTGTGTTCCTGTCAGGAGGCTTATTGGGGGGGCGTGTCCTTCGGCGCCGCACCTGTTCGGCATCAGTAATCAGGGGCTTTAAAAGGACTGTGGTTATCTTGTACGGCGTTTTTGGTTTATTTTTCTAATTGGAGTTTCCTGATCCAGTTGTGACAGGTGATTTTGCGTTGTTAAGTTTCCTTGCCTTATTTGCAAGCGCCTTTTGTTTGTCCCCGAATTTTCCCCAGGTGGTTTGCCTGCGATTTGGTTTGTATTTGAGTCGGTATAGTAATCATTTTTTCTGTAAATAAATGTTTGTTAATTCATTTCTTGTCTGTCTGCGTTTGTGGGATCCCATCACTTCCGGTTCCATCGGAACCTTACAGGAAGAAAGAGGGCGTGTGATTAATGGAGCACACATACTATAGTCAATGAGCCAGGTGGCTCCAGTCAAGAGGACCCTCCCCTGCCAGCCTGAGGAAACGCCCCAGCAGGAATGTGACAGGAGAATAGTCATATTGTTTGTCAAGAAGCTGACTAATAACACTCATTAGACTGAATTGAGTCATCTGGGCTACTCACCAGGCCACCTCCACGGTTGCAGAGGTGTCAAATCCAGGTCCAGAATTAAAAACCCTTCTGCAGCCTGGCTTTTGCCAATCTATTTTGAATGAAAACACGGTTTTACGTGTGTTTTCATATAGTGCATGTCAACCGCTGTACGGTAATTTTGTATTTCAACTTTAAATCTTGGGAGGGGCCATGTTTTTTGCTGCTTCAGAGCAAGAGAGGTTTCTGGCCCTGCTTGATCACAGTTGTTTGCTACCTCTTAAGTCTCATCATATACAGTGCACACAGACAATGAAATTTGTGTTTTGAGAGTGATTAAGGGAGAGGAAGAAATGAAATGTGTTTAAAAATGGCAACTTTCCAGCATTTGTCCTCATTTTTAAAAGCTGAGCTTCTTGGTTATACTGTGTAAGTTAGTAGGACTTCAAAAGCTTCAAGTTGGCTCCATATTGATGACTCAATCATCAAGGGTCACTAGGTTTAGGAGAAGAGGGATTCCTGAGCGTAACTTAATCTCATTCGTCCTTTAAGTGAAGGATTTGGGATGAATAAGCAGGTGCAGGAAAGCTATTACCGACCACCTTCCTGAGTTTGTCATCCACCAAGGGCAGAAGGGGCTGGAGCATAGCCAGATGCACCCACTAACATGAACATGCACGTTGATGCACGGCATTGGCTTCCCACATGCCCACCTTGTGCTGTAAAACACAAACATATCAAAGTAATCCGAGGTGTAGGTAAAACTCGTGTCCTCTCTTGGAAAGCTTATAGAGGTGTGGCATGACAGTTTTTTTTTTTTTTTTTCTAATTTACAACATGTACTGACTTTACAGTAAAACAACAGCTTCAGAATCATGTGAATGGTCTGTAATAAGTCAAATATTACGAAATGGCAGCAATTAATTCCAGCACAACAACTTTGCTGCCTAAACACAAATAAAACGGAAGCATCCAGAGACATTGATTTTATGTGGCTTGTGCATTTGACTGTGAAGGCCTACTCAATTTACAAATGTATAACTCACAGTGTAATTTTTTCAAACATTGTTCAAAGACATCTCCACAGACTACCTAATCTAGTAGTGATGATATTTCTGGACCATCCTGGACACCTTTCACCACCCATTAGCATTAATGATGATGTCTTCTTCAATATACTGTTGAGAGTTGATTGCAGTAATACAATTATCACTTGTCATGTTTTTGTTCTCGTCTTTCAAATTTTTAAGGCGATACGTGAAAATATCAGTGACAGGCAGGTTTGTTTGTTTGGGGCTTGAACAGGTAAGGTGCACACAAAATGCTGTTCACATGTTTAAAATGTTAACCGATAGTGTTCGGCGCTAACAAAAAGGATGACGTATTGTTGACTAAAGCATAATGTTTCAGAGGAAATATGACAACAAGTATGGATCACAGATTATTTTTACAAATTTAAATATCCAAGCTGGCATGTAACCATTATAGCTGGCCAAAAGTTACCGTATTTTCTGGACTATAAACCGCACCTTTATATAAACCGCATCCACTCTATTTTTAACCACCTTTTATTGTTCTACTTCCGCATACCACCAATACAACGCCTAGCGCTTAACCTAGTGCATAGCGGCCTTGCGTGTTGAACTCCTCCACCTGCAGTCAACTCCTGTTAATGGTGTCATCAATACATAACAGGTTTCAGGATGAAGGTTGCGAGGATTTGAAAATAATTAACTGTTTGTAATTTGTCATCGATGTTCTAAAGAAAAAGTAGTGCACCCTTCTTTGCATTTATTTTTTTCTTAGTTTTGATTCTAATTCCGGTTAGAGTGGCCCTAGCGGTGGGAGAAAAATCCACAAAATAGCCACACCTTTATATAAACTGCATGGTTCAAAACCTAGGAAAAAAGTAGCGGTTTATAGTCCAGAAAATACGGTAATTTAACACAAATAAATAAATTAACTGTCTATGACTTCTGGAAATAGTAAAAAATTGTCTCCATATGTACATCTTCTAATCTGTCACAGATATGTAAAATGTTCATTTCCACAGTCCATAATTAGCCCCCAGTCGAATTATAATTAGGAACAAAGCTACATTTAAAGCGCCAAAGTAGAGACAATCGTTGTAGGCTGACATCATTCAGAGAACACAATCGTGTCCATTGGTTAGAAATGTTGAATGTGTGTTTGAGTTTGTGTAAATTGAATTTAATCCGTGACATTATTTGCGGTGGCATGGTGGACATGTGGTTAACACGTCTGCCTCAAGTCGAGAAGTCCTTGGTTTGACTTTCGCACTCGTCCTTATAAGCGGCGCCTGTTCTGCTCGCTTGTGTGGGTTTTCTCGCGGTTCCTCTGACTTTAGACTCGAAAGACTCTGAAGACTTGGCTTAACTGCCTGCAGGTATGAATGTGAACGGTCTTTTGTCTATACGTGCCCTTCAATTGGCTGGTGACCAATCCAGGGTGTACTCCGTCTCTTGTCGCATGATCTGTATGTAGCAATCATTGTATCACTTTTACAGCATCAAATTTGCGCAGATTTGTGTACATTCCTTAAGGTCATAAGAAAACAATTGGCCTCCTATTGTGTAATATCACACAAAACTCGCAACTCTGCCATGAGCTTCCTATGCAGTGCACTTTATTAGATAAGAGTAAAACATGCTAAATAATTAACACTGTTGTCAGAGCAATATCTTTAATTAGAACAAAGTTCCGTGGAGAATAAACCCAGAGTTTGCTCGAAGCAATTAAGATTGAGGCAGACAAACACTTCAAGACGTTTCACTGAGGATAGGGCCAAATTCATGGCTGATGATGGTGTTTGTTGCTTTGAAGCCACATGTTGTTTTTTTACTACAGTGACAGAATAGTTTTGTCAGATGCTTTATTTCATACTACTGAGCACCATTTAACATAATCCATGGTGACACGTGGTTGGAATTAAAAGGCAAATATCACACTGTCTCATCAAAAGAGGTTACTGTAGAACATTGTGGCATTTTTTTCTTCAAGTCGATTATTCAAAGACAGCTTTGGGATCTTGTGTTTTAAAGTCTCAATTGCTTATTAATGCACTAATCGGCTAACCAGGTAGTCATTGGTTCTACTTTAAGAGCATATTTTTAAATTCTTGAGTTACTTGGTTAACATGGACGGTGAATCATTATGACACAATCCATTTTGTGATACTTGTTAATTTCCAAGTTGTCCTAATTTTATTATTATTTATGAAAATAATGTAAAATTAATTAATGTGCTCCAGGCATCAGGCTACCATCATGTGTACATGTCAAGTTTTATGCAACCATTCAACATAATAACATAATAACTTTAAAAGTTAAACAGTAGCAGTTAAGCAGTATACACAAATTAAATTCACTCAAGAAGGCTCACAGTGACATACATGATGACAGTAAATACCATTTCAGTAATTGTATGTTCAATCTGGCATTTGTTTGTTAAAATCATTTTGTGTATGGAATTGTGTGTTTTCCCTCATGGTACTCTGCTTTCCTCATACATCCCAAGACCATGCTTCTACATCTGACCATTTTACCACCTTGGAGATCAAAGTCATTGAAAGATCATCCTGAAGGATTATCCTGAAGTGAAGTATGCATGATTTTCCCTGGCAATGGGCATTGTAAATGTTAAGCCTGTTAAACTTTTGCTACGAACACAAATTGAGGATGAACTGGTTGTGTTCAGTTTCTTGTATAACGTGTTTCGCAAGTCATTCGACACAATAAAAAGGACAAGGAGGAGCGTTTGCAAATGCAATGTAATAATGAGATAAGATATCAGTTAGCCTAGCTTGTTTTATGTGTTCTGCAACTGTCAATATTCCATCTATATATAACCTAAAATGTATTAAAACCTTTAATGGCGGACTTAATGTGACCTTCTCTAAGCTTTTGTATGCACATGTCCAACTGTCAAATGTTTCAGTACTTTTTGCACAAGTTTATGTTCTCTAATTAGGAGCTTAATGGAAAAATTCACAACACCTGTTTGATCCTTGATAAATGTCCTTGTTCAATTAGAGCTGTTGTTTAAACAGTTTTGTTTAAACTGTTGTGGTATGTTGTTTAAACTAACAACCTCATTATGCTCTTCACATTTGGGCATCATGAGACCAAGACGACACCTAACATTGGATCAAACCCATTCTATCTGAATAACATCATGAATCCAATGATTGTGCCCCTACATGAACAACACAGGCTTCATTTCATCTTCATGGACGACAATGCTCCAACTCATCATCAGGGAACGGCTGTTTGAGATCGGTGTACCTCAAATGGAATGGCTTGCACATTCTCCAGACCTGAATCCTACTGAAAACCTGTGGGATCAGCTGCGTTGCCGTGTAGAGGCTCAAACTCTGCACCCCAGAACCTCAATGACCTGAGGGCTGCCCCTCAAGAAGAGTGACATGCATTGTCTCAGCAGACAATAAGTCGACTTGTGAACAGCATGAGACGTCGTCATATGGATCCAGATACATTTTTTCAGTAGACTATACATCGACTAAATAAATGTATCTGGATTCAGATGATTTTATTTTGTGCAACCACTTGACAAAATAGAAGTGAGTAAATCAAACACACCATTTTTTTTACAGTGTACATTGAAACTTCCGCATTGATCTGAGCAGCAATGTTCTCCCACACCTCTTGCCCGTTGCCATGGTGACTCGTCTAATCGGGGCTCCATCGATGCTGTCTTTTCATAGTTGTGGGGCATGGGCTTAACTCCAGGTGAATATACTCCGAGTTGAGTAAACTGTTTCAAATCACTGATCTGCAACCAAAAACTCAGAGTTTCCTATCTCAGAGTAGATCAACTCTGGCTTCACGATAAGGCTCAGAGTTTGTTGAACCTGCTTCGCGAAACCCCTGGATATCTGAGAAGGGCCATGAGTCACCCAATTGGAGTACAGAGGCATTAAAAATATGGGACAGTGAAACAAAATAGGAAACAAGTAATGAATAACACTTATAGATATAGGATAGAAATGGAACCTTTTAGAAAGACATTGAAGAGACTCAAAACAAAACAGGCCGTTACAACAATAAACAGTATAATAATTTTATTTTCCCAAAAGACCTCTTGTTGTTGTTGTTAGAATGCGCAGTTCGGTGTATGTGAATTGTTAGTGTGCTCAGTTTGTAAGTCTCATATTTACTGGAAAATATGACTGGATGCTGGTTTTCATTGATAAAGATTAAAAAACATTATCTGCTTGTCATGATTTTCTAAGATGAAATTTAGAGCAAATTAACTGTGTTTTTGTAATGAAGATGTTAAAAATCAGTGTGTAAGTAACCGTTTGACAATGAACTACTGTACCACAGATTAGTAGACTGCACTTGGACACCAACGTGGTAGCCAATATACACTGATCACACTGTAATCAAGCAACTGGTCCTGTAAAATATACTTTCAATCATCTCTAATGTCTGCAGATTTGTTGTGCACAACAGCAGGATTTAATAGTGGAATAAGGGGAAATGAATAAATAGTTTACTTGACTCAATAGATGAATCATTTAAAAGTTAAAGAGCACACATACATTAATGACGCCAATAAAGCATGTACAGTAAACACATCTTCTTACTGAGCAGCTCTTTGCATTCCTGGTAGCAACTAGGGATGTTCGATTTTGCCTAACAAGAAAATCCCGATTATTTTCTCTCAAACCAGATTTTACGATTACAACTTCTTTGTAAAATAAAAAAATAACGAAAAAGGAAGTATTTTGAATGTCTTTTATTTCAACTTAATTTTTCTTTCTTTGAACTCAAAATGCCAGCCGATTTAACTTAATATACACAGAACAATCCATTGGGATCAACAGCATTTTACTTACACAAGAGATTTCAGATCTGTTCTTAATTAAACCAATAATGAAAGAAGAAAGTGCATATACCATCTGAAATGAAATCATCATGAGAGAAGGTAGACAGTCAAGTCTGTTAACCAAACAGTGTGTCAGCAAGTCTAGCCTTTCACCTTTCTCCCTGGTCTTACTTAAACATAAATCAATGATTAGTGCAAAACTGTCACTCAATAATACAATGCACTGTCAAGCTTAAGTACGGATGCATAGTCCGTCTGGACCAGAGGTCCGTTGTAGAGGAGAAAAAAAGGGACGACTTTCAGACATTGAGTTACTTGCTCACTGGTTGTACTGTACATGCGGGGCACAGACCACACTACAGATCTATATTTGCCCGATTTATTAACTAAACGCTCACTTGCCTGAGCAAATAGCAGGATCGCCAGTAGCCATGGATGTTGTTGCTGTTGTTATCGGACTGCGCGCTCGTGGGAGGGAGCGGAAATGCAGAGGAAACTACGGTGGCTTAGATACACCAAAAATAAAAAGAATCGAACGTGCCGATTTGAACGTTTTAAAAATCGTTTTGTCCAGAAAATTCGGTTTCGGTTCAAAATCGCTTAATCGAGCAGCCCTAGTAGCAATAACCATATTCTTTTAAACTATATTAAGAAATAAAATGCCAATTTTCTATGAATAGTATAAAGTGTACAAACCCTCAGGCACTGTGCCTAATTGGTCCCTGTATTATTTCTGACCACATATCCCTTGAACATTTGCTGGTATTGATATACTTTATTATGAGTGAGAGTTTACAGACTGGCCAGTGTTAGTCAATTAATGAGTTGAAATGTGGTTTCCCAAAGAAACACTAGCTGCTCGCATACAGCAACCGTTACTAATTAGGTCTGTACATTCTGTTACATAGCTACCTGAGACAAATAGTAAAATCGATTGCTATGCTGTTTTGTGACACCTGCTTTTTATCTCTTCAATTACGTTTTAGATTTTAAACATAATATCTAGTCTTCACTCATTTAACTTACCCTGTATTAATAATATGGCATTCCAAAATTTGCTTTGTTGCAACACAAGCTATTCTGTTTTGGATATAATCCATTTATGTGTTCCAGTAATGATTACAAGTGATCCTGGAGGTAAATCGGAGTCAAATTTTTGGAGTGGAGGAATGGAATAAATTCCGACATGGGGGGAATAGCAACTCTGGGGGCATAGAAAGCATAAACACAGGAAATTATTCATAGCCTCAAAGCTGTGTTCTTCACAGTCTTGGCACTAACACAGAACAAACGTGAACGAAAACACACACACACGCTCACACTTGCTCGTCTTTGTGCACCAAGCTTGGGAGCGACGTCTCTGGAGTGCAGCTCAGTCTTCCACTCTGCTCAATATTGCATGAGCCTCCGCTAAAGTTGAACCCGGCCTTTTGTTTTAGTTAAGCAGCAAAATAAATAGAGCATAGCTGCGGCATCATAGGAACAATTAAATAAACAGCAGAAAGCAGGTTTACCAGACATTGTTGAGCTAATCACACTTTGTAGCGTCTGAGTAGCAATACAATCACTTCAAAGCTGTTTATTAACTGTAAACTAAAAGCCTTGAAAAGATAGATAATGCATATATTTCCAGTTAATGAGTGTCACGAGTTCTGAGTATGCTTTGCTATGATGAGATTGAGTGGGTGTTTTCTTAAGATTTCAAAAACAGCATGATGGATATTTGAAATAATAACTGTTGCAAAACATCGGATTTGGAGAAGGATTTATTCTGCTCTGCATCACGGTATGCCTCCATTTCTTAAAACACATCTTGCTTGTCTGTGCCAAAGACAAGATAGCATTCACCATACAATCATACTAATTTTGGTATGATTCTCCGAAGGTTTACGCATGCTACATGAGTACTTGCAGATATGAATGGCCTCCAATGAACTTGGTTGATTAAAAACCTCATTACTCATGTTATTTCACTCAGTTTCTTATGATAGCTAGACAGTTCAAACGCTATCATTTGCACAATGCTACATTTTTTTTTAACTCATTCAATGCCGAAACATATTACGGTAATACGTCTGCATCGTCTTTGTCCGCGAGTGCTGAAAGGAATTAACTCATTCAGTGCCAGACGATGTTCTCAAATGGAAAGTGCCGGTACCGGCCAGGCATTTTTGACCATTTTGGCTAATTTTTCAAGGTCTTCAGAAAATTGAGTTCTGTCGCTATATAAACATGGAACCTACCAAAAGCTTTCTTTTGGTAGGTTCCATGTTTATATAGCGACAGAACTCAATTTTCTGTAGGCCTTCAAAAATGAGTCAAACGTCTGCCGTGGCCCTCATAATGTAAACCTAGCATCAACAGTACATTCCGACAGAGTAGCCACAAAGCCAAAGATGTGTTCAGCGTTGCTTGGCAGCAGTTACTTCTAGCAACCACAAGACTTCATTCAGTGTTACTTCGAGAGCACCTTTCTGTTCTCACACTGTCTGACACATTTAATTTTTACCAAGCAGTGGTTTACTTCTTTCAACACAGTAGACTCATTCAATGCCAGCCTATGTTAAAAAATGGCACTTGCCGGTGCCAGCCATTTTTGACCATTTCCGGGCATAAAAAGTGCAATTTTTTAACATGGGCTGGCATTGAATGGGTTTACTGTCATGTCCTGAGAGAAGTAAACCACTGCTTGGTAAAAATGTAAATGTGTCACACGGTGTGAGAACAGAAAGGTGTTCTTGGAGTAGCAATCGAATGAAACCTTGTGGTATTGCTAGAAAAAAACTGCTGCCAAGCAATGCTGAACACATTTTTGGCTTTGTGGTTGCTCAGTCGGAATGTACTGTTGATGCTGGGTTTGAATTATGGGCGCCACGGCAGCCCTGTTTGCCCAAAACATAGTATACCATGGGGTTTTGAGCATTTCCCCCTCCATATTTAAATCTTAAGTTCTCTCATGGTCTATCACCATATCCATGACGGGCCATGGGGAGAAGGGTCTCGCAGGCTCAAAGATGCACTACAGTCCGGCCCGCGGTCTACCACAGATGCCCTTCCCTGGCTCGTCATGCTCCGATCAAGGTCTAACACATTTTTCACATTCTGTCAAGGCTTTCTACGGATGAAACGTGACACCGGTCAGCTTTGTGTCCTACCGCACTATATCGCACAGGGGCCGTAAACGGTAACACACCTGTGTGTGCCATGATTCATCATTACAGAATGGTGACCATACACAGTAGCTTTCCGGGAGAACTGTGACAAAACTCAAAAGAACAACGAGATTCTGTGCTAACTACTACACGACGCCTCCATGTTTTGTGACTTCCTAATACATAGTCACCTTATTTTGCATTCTACCAGTTATACTAAGATAAGGTTTCTCATCCACACATCAACTGTCCTCGCAAATTTGTTGTGAGTATAAGAATCTGGCCAAGTCCCGCGTGTTGTGTCTCATCCATGGCTGCCAGGAACATAACGTAAATGTGCAATTAAGAAATAAACATTAAGATAAGATAAGAAGGCCTTTATTGATTATTGGTTGTGAAACAGAAATAATACATTTGTGGGGGCAAGCAGTACCAAAAATGAATGAAAAGATGTTGGAAATCTTATTTGTATGCTAGTCATTAGCCATTATGTTTTTTGTGCAATTCTGCAAGATTAGATTTATTGCAGAAGATATCTAACTGAGATATGCTAGCAAATGCTTCTAATACACTTTAGACATACAGCGTTAGCACTGAGGCCTAATTTTTTGTGCGTGAACAGCATTTGTACGTGTACAGAAATCCTACAAAACTACGGCAACAGAGCAGTAGTAGTACTTCCAGCATTCATTCTCCATTGACATTATAAATAGATGCGTGACTGACAACATCGGCACTTGATCCCGGTATGACAAAAAAATACTAACTCCGATGGTGATAATTTCTTTTAAAGCAACAGGGCAGGAAAAGTGAGTCTCTGTTGCTAAACACACCTCAGTTCCGGCATTGCGATACCCTGACACAAAGGCAGCATCCCGCCAATGTCTGTTCTGCCCCTGATACTACCTTGGAGAGGAAGGGCTGGGGGTCATTTTTGCACAGGTGGTTTCAAAAGTTTAGTGATGGAAGAGAGATGGGATGGCATATAGGCTACTGTATGTATTATGCCAGTCATCTGGGGAATATCAGCTGCAACAGTTAAAAACAAACACATCGCTAATTGATGCACAAAAAGGTGTGTTCAGTGACACTTTGTCAATCTGCATTCAAATGTAGATCCTCAAAAAGCATCCTTGATGAAATCGATGCTGATTACTCCACGAGTGACAGCACTCCACCACAGTTAGACATCCATTAGCTCAGACATATATCATCTCCATCAATTAATTGTATTTGCACCAAAGCAGATGCAACAAGTGCATAATTAGGGCTGTAATTAAGCTGCAAAAAATACAATCCCTGCCACATGAGCACCTTTGAAACCATGACTGCTCGCTTCATTAGCATCTGCTGTAAGCTTATTAATCATCGAACAGGCAATTAGCAAGCTGTTAACATTGGCAGCTGGTACGCAAATATATTCCTGGCTTAATATCCTCCTCAGATAATAAAGGAAACATTATGAAAATGAGATTTGCCACCATGTGAGTGATCTATGCCATTAATTGCGCTTCACTGTCGAAAGTATTCGGATGGGCCAACGGCAGTGTGACGGGCTGGCACGGAGTTTATATGCCAGGCTGCGGGGGGAATGAAAGTAGCAGGCAGCCTGCGTGTCAATTTATGGGGTGTTCAAATGCTCCACCCCCCTTCCCTTCTGTCACATCTCGAGGGTAGTAGAGGTGAACTATAGGAGGGCTTGTCATGTGTGAGCAATACACGCTGACCATATTTACAAAAGACAAAAAAATAGCTGCACAATAAGATGTCCCCTTCCGCTGGTTTTCAATCCACATGTCGTCATGCCCTATGGCGACACGATTGGAAAAGGAGCCAGGTTTGTTTTGGCAATCTACAGCACAATTCACTGCACAACGTTTGCTAATGACACTTGGGCCGGGCATCCATCAAAGCAATGCTTATGAAGCCTGAGCCAACATCTAGCCTCCCTTTTGGTCTTTGGTGCTAATCTATGCAGTGCAGGCGCACGGAAGCCATTACATCTCTGAATACATGATGAGGCTCACAGCTAATTCTCCTCTCCACACCAAGGGGAGCTTGGAGGACGAGAGGCACGATAATTGAAGCCAGGAGGCAGATTGTGATCTATTGACAAGCATTTGGGCTTTTAATCGGACAGTTGTCCCCTTATTTGACAGACGGCTGTGTGGGCAGCCGTAGCCTGCTAACCATGGATGCATACACGCAGACATGTAATGATCCATCCGTCCTCCACTCACTAATTTGTTACCGTTAACAATGACTCGCTGTGGCACAGACAGACAGACAGACAGACAGACAGACGTTCTTAAATTCAAAATGAATGTGTACAAACGTGCACTGAACTGGCTAAATTAGCATTAACCCAGCCGGTATTTAGCTACTCCAGAAACGTCTTTCAGCCTTCTCCTTCTCAACGTGTTCCAATTAACACTCAAGCCTTTGTCACTTACATTTACTACAATTAACGAGGAACTCAAATTTGGGCTATTTTTTTCTTCCTCAGACCTCGTGGCCACTTTGTGTCCTAAAATGCACATTTGAGTCTCTTTGTAAAAAGCAAATGAGCCTTAATTAGCAGAGATGGGCATTCTCTGTTAATTAGTGTACAACCTACAGTAGGAGTCAGAACAGCAGCAGATATGCGAAGGTGGAATACAATCCTACTAGGAAAACGAAAACAAAAAGTCAGCTAGCTTTTCTAACAAAATCGTAATGTGTGCCATAACGATTCCTGTCACGGATTGCACAACATACGCTTTCTATACCACTGATCCTTACTAGGGTCACGGGTGAGCTGGAGCTTATTCCAGCTGACTTTGGGCGGGAGGCGGTGTGCACCCTTGACTAGTTACCAGCCAATCACAGGGCATGCACAACAGACACCTTACATTTTAAAAGTCTCACATGTGACACAACCAGTGGTGTTACCAGGATGCCAGGTGTGGGTGGGCATTAGTCTTACCTGGGGCGGGGGGCAAAAAAGTGCTACAATGCTCAATTAGGTTGAAATTCAGCGTAGGGCTACTGTACCTTAAAACGTGTTTTGTTTTCTCCTTAATTGAGATAACTGTTGTTGTGATTTGGGCTAAACAAATAAAAGTTGATTTGATTTTGATTTTTTTTATATCCCATTCATCAGAACTAGATCCAGTTTTCTTTGGGTGGACAGAGTGTATCAGTGGGTCCTCCCGGGCCAACGCCCCCCCCCCCCACCCAGATTCAAACATTTCGATTTCATCATCAATTTTTTTTTTTTTTCCCAATCTTGGAAAAAACCATTTGGGACCTTGTATAGCCAATTAAATGGCACAGTAAGTTACATGATAACTGTGTCTGGACCATATCAGTGTATACCGGTACGTCAAAATCAGCAGTAACAGAGTCCTTGTGTATTGAAATACATATGTCCACAAAGTGTTGGCAAGCAGGAGAACCACGGCAGGAGTGCAGCATGTTCTTAAACCCCCACAAAATAGGAATTTATTTTAGAAAAAAAAAGCAAAATACAAAATGAACAGAAGTCCAAAAAAAGAAAAAAAACAGAATGCAAAGTAACAACACAAAATTCAGAACAGACTCACCACAACTGGGAACAAGGCCAGCCAGAAACAGAAACAATAAATAATGACCCCACAGGGACTGAAAGAAACTAAGAAACTAATACAAGCAAACTGGTGACAGAAAGAAACACTTGGACAAGACACGAGTGGCTGAGGGAGCTATATGGTAGCTATAAGGGATCAGGTAGACGAGAACAGGTGGAAGCAAAAAACAAAACTAATGAGCAAGACAGGACACAAACCACAATAAACCAAGACATGAAACAAAACTAAATATAATCTAGATAACAAAACAGATCATGACGTGACTAGGGCATGTTATTCTCCACACGTTCTTTGGTCTGCCTGTTGCGTGTACTCATTTATTGACAATTGCTAACATGCGAGGCAGATCGCAGATAGCGCAGCGGGAATCTGCTGCGCCACAACGGATGGGAAAAGCAGCCCAGCCTCTGGAATCATTTGTACTCGCCCTCCCAAGGCAACGGTGATTTCAAGAGACATTCTTTAGCCTGGAAAGGAAATGTAGTCACATTACACCAAAACAAAAGGCAGGGAAATAAATGCGCGGCCAAAGGAATCAATCCTGGAACATTGTCGCTGAGTCCACCATTTGAAAGTGCAATATTGACTTTCAGTCTGCAAAATCCTCAGACCTCCATCACAGCAGGGTTGAATATCATTCAGTGGGAGAAGAAGCTTCAACTATTAAGATGAAGCGATCCAGTTGAAAATGTCCCAGCGAATGAAAATCCAGGCACTTTTGTGACAACCACATTCAACCACTCCTTTTAAAGTCCACTACTGTGCAATCACCGTGGCGTTTGAGTAATGCCAGGCCCATTAGAGCCAGCCAAATTGCAGCGGAAGGCAGGGAAAGTGTATCATCCATTGTGGGAAATGACTGCTTAATATAGCAGCTGGGGCTTGAAAGAGTGCTTAGTGGAGCACAATCCATTAAAATCAATAGCAACAGTGTGAGGCTGTATTGTTTCAAATGAGGAAAATTTGCGGCTGCTATTTTAAAAAAACACTCAATACTGATGTCTGGGCTGGTAAGATGTTGATTCATGAGCGAGGCGTAAATAATGGAGTGATGAAGAAACCGATGGTGAGATTTGTGACCGGAAGCAACTTAGGCCTATGCTGCGGACAAACATTGAACCTAAAGTTTGGATTTCACTGGCCAAACATGCTCCCTTCCTCAGTTTGCAATATGTGAAAACATACAAACATACAAACTAATCTGATTTTTGGTCATAAAAATAATCTATATGCGTTTCTTTTACATGAGTGAGTAACAATTACTGACTTACAATAACTAAACACGAAGCTAGTAAATATTCAGCAAAGCTACATATTTCAATTCATTACATGTACTGAAACTACAAAAGAAATCATCCTCATCATGCCATCATCTACATGCACTTCCTGACTTGTGGGCTGTTCTGGATCCCTTTTAGCGGATCACTTTCAGATCAAAAAGTTGACGTGTAACACTTTTACTCTTCACAACACTTCCTCTGATAGCCAGAGGATGTTTTCCATTTTAGAAGTGGTGTAAGCACGATTGAATGATTAAATCGCAATCTGTCATCTGACACAGTTCAATAGTGGGCTATATTAGCAGGCGAGGTGCTACTTGTGCTTCAACATCACTTCCAGTCTGCAGCAGAAAAGGATTTCACCCAAGATGGCGCTGCCCTTACGTTGATGAGTTTTTCCATTAAATTCGTATTCCATGAAGGCAATATTAATCACAGTACTGTTTGTACTAGTGTTTTAACAATATGTAGGTTCATTCCCCTTTCAATTTGAGAGATTCGATACATGACAAGAACAAATCAGCATGCGTGTGCTCTCTGCTCTCATAGCGTGTGATTTAATCAAAGTGAAGAGCATCTAGACTGTCAGAAAATACAAGAATGTCTAGTAAGAGAAGAAGAAATAGTCTGTTAGCTTATCTGGTAACTGAATTGCGGCTGCAAACTCTGGTCCTCGTCATTTTTCTTGTGGCGAAAGAATTTAGCGAAACTTTATACAAACACCCAACATGACAAGTGGCTCCTATATTTGTGTCTAGCAACAATACGAGCATCGGGTCGCTTGCTAATTGGCTGGTTTGAGGGTGTGCATAGGCACCTAGGACGGAAAATGGCTAATTGGGCAAAATGTGGACAGTTTCACTTAGGGGTGTACTCACTTTTGTTGCAAGCACATTAGACATGAATGTCTGTGCTGAGTTATTTCCGCTGCTATACAAGCTGCACCTGGACTGCATTGTAGCAAAGTGTTTTTTTTTCCCCCTCAGTGTTGTCCCATGAAAAGATATGATTAAATATTTACAAAAATGTGAGGGGTGTACTCACTTTTGTGAGATACTGTATAGTCGGGTTATAAAGCATTCCGGCTACCGGCCACACTTTCAGTCAGCCTACTTTGTGTGGAAGAGCTCTGTGAGCTCCAGCCTCCAGTCCAACTCGCCTCATCAGTATGGATGCGCCCTCTTCATCCCCAACAACAACAGAGGCAGCAGGATGAAAAAGAGAAGGGGATCCCTTAATAAAACAGGACTGGGATGAAGCCACATTCCCTTCATTCTGGACCTGATATTTGTTGAGCGCACATAGCAGACACTTCAAAGGCAGGGAACATTCCCGCAGGCTTCCTCAGATCTCAGACTGGGCTGGCCTCACTGCACCCGCCATCCACGCTCTTGCACACATACATCCTCACAGTCAACACACAGATTTTGAGCGATATTTGGAACAAATCACATCTGCTGTTTATGGCGCGTTAGTTCTCACGAGAATATGGCAAAATTCACGTTTTCGGATGTCTTTGTCACAGATTTTGTTTTGTTTTTTTTCCGTTTTTGTTCCTATAATTAATTTTGTGGAATTAGAATGCTTTGACATTTTAGCAAGGAATTAATACTCTTGTGTCTTGATACATTGCTTCTGGAGGGTTTTTTGGAGTGCAATGATTTAAGGACTTACCAAGTTAAATCCGCTGGTGGTACGCAGAATCCTCACATGTTCAAAACCATCACTTTTCAGGAACCTCCCCCCTCCAAAAAAAAAGCGGTAAAAATTCAAAGAGAGCAAGCGATTTACAACCGATTGGTCAATAATTTGTAAAATGAACAGACCACATGGGGAATGACAAAACGTATCAATATGGGAAAAAAATGTCAAACTGAACAAATTTGTAAATAGGTTTTGGCCGGATGGCAGTGAAATGCAGCTCCCATTGGTGCGTCAATGCTGGAGAATGTCAAATGTAATTTAAGGTTCTATATTTACTTATATTTATAAAGCATAAAAACTGGTACATCTTGATTTTCATGCAGTGCAATCCTCATTTAGTGAGTTTGAGAATTTGGCAGATGGCTCTGCCATACTTGGCGATTCGGCATACTGAGGGGGTTTGCTTTGACACACACCTGGCGTCGGACATTTTGGTGGCAGAAATTCGTCTACATTTGATGCCTGCTTGAACCATTTCTAAATATTGGCGCAAGGAACGTAACATGCTTTTGGTGAATTTGATTGAGATCCAAGAAGACATCAGATTTCATTCATAGGTGCATTATTATTATATTAGATTATAATATAACATCACTATCCTGTGATAAATGAATATGTCCAATTTTTTAATTGTTTTAAATTTCCACGTTAATGCGATGTCTGTAACGTTCCACGTTACAGTGGAAACACCATTGACGTCCAGTTTTTCACAGGACAATGAAGGGCGGACGCCCATTTTGAGACGTTTAGAGACATTTGTTTAAAAGGACGGAGTAAGCAAGAACGGAAGTGGGTGTTTGTCCATCTTTGTCATCGTCCCTAAGCGGGTCGAGTACTGACTGATGTATTGTGTTGATTTCTTTTAAAAAGAAAGACCACTATTCTCTTCTGCAATACCACAGAGCCACCTACCTGCACAACACTGTAGAGTCCTTTTTTTTCGTTTTTATGTGCTTTCCCTGCAGAGTATCATTGTACTCAAAGGCATAGTCTGCCCTCTAGTGGTTCAACACATGTAATGCCATGGATCACGCCACAGGACAGCCATTTCACTGACGAGGAAAAAGGTGGATAGCAATTTTGTTAACTTGCTGTTAACATTTAGTACATACCTTATCCCTTTAAATGCAAAGTATGTCCTTGTCTGGGACATCTCTAGAGTGTAAAAATCTCTCCAAGCTGTCATTCATGCTCATGCAAGCACCGCCGTACACTTAAAGGATGGATGGGAAACTTGAAAAAGTAATTGGACTAAGCATAGTCGGAAGGCCATTTTTTCCGGTCTATGTAATCGTCTATTAATTATTTAACGCTTAACACTCCTCACCCCACAAAAGAATCCATCAAGATAAGATCACGAGGTTTCAGATAATCAGGACTTTGCTGATTTTTTTTTGTTGTTGGTTTTTTTTTTAGATCCAAATCATCCCAATATCTTCGTGTACGCGTGTGCTGGGCTTCGGAAACACAAAAGCTGTTATGGAGACGGATGTGCACTGACCTTATTAGAGAAGAATCAGACCAGAGGGTGGGTGACAAACTCACTGGAAAGAGATGAGAATGACATCTGTTGGTGCACTGAGATGGTACTGACAACATACAGTTTTCGTCCCGTGGCTTAGTTTATCCTCGGCTTCAGCTTTTCCAGAGGCGACTAAATTAGCATTAAGACCCAACGCACTTAAGACCAGCCTGCTACATGTCACAGGCAGATTAACACATTGGAGTCATGATAAATAGTTATGTCGGCTTAAAGAGTGTGAGGTAATCACTTAGGATTGATACATACCGTTGGCCTCACCAGGGGGATGTAGGCAGTTTAGCCTTTTTTCTTTAATCAAAAAACAGTAATCAATATACACTATATATTACATTGCTAAGGTTTTGTGAGGCCGAAACTTGTCAGAGATCTTAAGTTTATGGATTGTTTTTTCAAGGGCAGCATCAAGCTGAATCAAACTGAAATATGTGCAGGTGTGCGTATAGAGAGGAGTCATGCTTGATTTTTTTCTTGCAGCCTACAATGTGGTGCAATCTGTAAATCCACTTGCAAAGTCAATATCGACGTGTCGGCTTATTTATTCACTGCATTAATGATAATATGCAGCAACTCGTCTCTAAACAGAATTTCATGCCTTTTTTCGCCTTGACCGTTTCCTCACGAAACGATTTGTACTCATTATCAGGTTATGTCTCCCCTGGCACAATAGGTTCATTGTGGAGAAAGTAAGCACTTGTGTAAACGATGAACAATGGCAAAGAGGACTACGAGTTATTTGAAACCTAGCGATTTCCACAATAACCCCAAGGACCGCCTCATTTCACACATTAGGCAAACACGGGAGGACTAAGTGACATGGCCTTAAAATAAAATCGCTGAGTTCCCCCCAGCCCCAATTCCTGATTTTAATCAATTTTTTTCCCCTTTCAATACAAAGACAAATGAAATGACAATGATAATATTAAAAACCAGTGGCATGCACAGACATCTTTAGGGGCAAGTGCTCCAGGAAAAAAAAGGGGGCGCTTTTACGCATATCGCTGGCGTCGGACCACCAAGTCACATTTTAGGGAATTTGATATTTTTTCTCAAATCTTTACTGTTGATAAGTCACATTGCAATCCCAAACCGATTCCAAATGACTGACGGTGCCCCTTTAGTAAACTAGCTCCTCTCTGTTAGCCGCCATGTTACCAGTGTGAACAGTGGCAAACCAGCTCATCAGCAGCAAAAAATATTTCATAATATTAATGAAAACAATGGCAAATTTACAAGCACGAGTGGATGAAAAATGTACTTGCATGATAAAATAGGTGCTTGGTGAGGAAATATGGTATAGCAGAATGTTCAAACGCGGTCCCACTTCGAGAGTAAATATTTTTATTGGTAACGCGCGTACAATAAAATGAATCGATATATTTTTTCACACTAGTTGTATGCACTATTTCTTCAGTGTATTCTTGTGAGTGAGTCATCAGGATTTGCAAGGCGCGCAGTTCAGCTGCAGGCATTTTGTAATTTGCAAAGAATACCTTATTCTCAAATGTAACAATGTGTAACATGACAGCCATTCAACATTCAGAGGTAATTTTCTACATATAATTGGTCATTGAATTTAAAAATATATTTTTTGCTTTACTTGAGTGCTAAGTGCTTGGTGCTCGGGTACCATGCACTCCGATATGAAACAATGGAGTACCACGACATTTAACAATCTCTTGCCGATTGAACTATTTTTATTTATTGGGCTGATTGAACTATTTTTATTTATTCATAGCACACTGCATTTACTGTATATGGGCAAATTCATTTAAGATGCAAGTGCTTAGAGTTACCGAATTAACTGAACTCGTATCTCAAGGCACCACTGTAACAATTTTAATAAAAACAATAAAATTGCCTAAATTTGTTATGTTCAAACGCCAACTCTCATCACAGTAAAAATGCAGCTCAATTGAGTATTTTCGTGGCAAACTTTCGCATTTATTTTCGCACAGCATGCCCACCATGTTTGTCGCGTGTCGCAGCAGGAGCGTGTCTGTTCTTAACCCTGCAGGGAGCGACTTTCTCGTGTTTCATAGTAGCAGTTCCTAAAATAAAGACATGTTTAAAAAACGGTTGGGCTTGAAAGCGGCCTAAAACGTTAACCTGCAAAATCATTCTCCCGTTAATTAGTAGTTTTCAAAGCAAGCTAAGGATCCAGTCGGACAATATGGCGACTCATAGGAGGAAGGGCTGTATGTGTGTGTGCGTGTGTGTGTAAGCAGTCAAAACGGTGGCTGATTGTGGGATAGTGGGATTGCTTTGTCCACAGAATGTCTCCAGTACGCCCGCATTGCGAATAGCTTTCAATCCTGTCTGCAGGCATAACAAAACCTCTCAGACATCCATGTTGGTGTTGAGGTAATGTGAGCGAAGCAGAAAAAAGGGGCTCTTGATAACCTCTCCCCTCCGCTGTTTATCCCACAATCCCCCACTGTGATCAGGGAGCATATCCTCGGGGATAGCGCAGTGTCAAACGCGGAGCAGGTAATTCAAGCCAGGCAGCGTCCCCGTAGAAGTGACCCTGATTCAAAGCCCCCCACTCCCGCCTGGTTCCATCCTCCCCAGGAAGACACGCTTTATTATTAAAGTACACTGGCGGCTCGGCATGAGGCAGGAAATGCTATGCGGGGCTAGACAGGAGATGACGGAGGATTTGCGTGTAGCCAAGGAATGGCTATTATTTACAAGTGAATTTTCTGTGGAGAAGCCACCCTTAATTTGCTGCTTAATAATTGACTTCCACAAGCATGTCTGAGATCCCCTGAGAGGCTTTTTGTGGTTTATTCACAAGATGTCTCTGCTGGCTCCGCCTGCAAATGAGTCTTTGAGAAAGCCACCTCACCTTGCGGCCGGCCGCATTTTGCAAGTAGCATGTGTTGGGTTTCTTTTCCCCGCTCTCACCCGATGGCTTCCTCCTTCTGTTTACCGGTAACAACCTTCAGGTGACCTTTAAAACGCTTGAATAATTGAAATCCTGTTTTCATACCAAGAGAGGAGTCAAGCCAGGCAATTATCTTTTATCCGTGCACTTGGCCGTCGGAGCAAATAATAAATAATAATAAAGTCCTGTGTCGAGGTTAAGACGAGATACACGCCGTGTGGAAAATCCACGGGCGGGCGAGTGAGGCTCAAAGTGGGAAGGGAGACAACAACATAGGCAGTTTGGTTGCCTGTGATGATTTCCAGAAGATTCCAATGAAAAGAATAATTCACAGATCAGTCACGGAGGGAAATTTGGTTACAGTACGTGCTAGCTTCGAGGAAGGCGGTGTGGGTGTTGTTTGCTGGCAAGATAACCCAATTGGAGCTTCACCTATTAGGTCCACGTTGTGCAGTGTCACAATGCTATACAAGCTTGAAAAGATGCCATGTAGCAGACAGAGGTACATCGACAGGAGGGAAAATATAAAAAGGGCAAGATGGGAAAATGTGAGAAAGAAATTCCCCGCGGTCCTCATTAAAATTCAGCAGTGCAGTAGCACCCTCCTCGTCTGCACTCCTTCGCCTTCCCACTCTCATTTTCTCCATCGCTGTCTGTTCCATAAGCCATCACCGTCTTGAATTTGTGGACTGGTCATGATCATTGTGATATACTCATCAAAGGTGTCACAGCGTTGACGCTGTTCCCCTAATCAGACGAAAATGGCGGTGGGGGGGGTGCAGTTTAAAAAAAGTAGATGTATAGGGAGGGAGGCAATGATGGTATCGTTTTAAGACTGTACCGTATTAAACTATGTTGAATGGTCCGTTTTTCATTGGCTTCTGTTAGTGTAGGAACACCAACACCTTAGCAGGGTAGAGTGAAGAGGGCCAACAGGTGGGGCGGAACTTAAAGGAGGACAATTTGTCACCCTAATAGCTGTCCTACATACACCAGCCAGCTACATCATCACTGCAAATCGGCCAGTGTCAAAAGTTCGGGGACAGCGTTAAAAAGAGAATGTCAGTGTTGCATTAACTCCACTCAGTATTCAAATGTTCATTGCATGTAGGAAATTGACTTGATTGAGTATGTCATGTTGATTGTTTTGTGCGCATATTCTTCTGTCTCTTTTGTTGCTGTGGCCCAAATACAGTGCGAGACTACTCAACATCTGAAAGCCATCAAGCGTTTCCGACTACCAACTTTGATAAATTACCACTTTGACAAATTCCATCCATAACAAATGGATGGATAACTAGTTCTGAAGTCAGAAGCCAGTAAAAAAAAAAAAAAAAAAAACATTTGTTCAACTATTACTCTATTGTCAAAGATACATTTGTAAAAAACAAAAAAACATTCAAAAAAAGCTTGCAATATACCAGTGCTGATAAAAGCGAAGACAATTTGCAATTCGCGGACCACATAAATTGATGTGGCGAGCAGAATCTGGCTCCCGGGCCTTGAGTTTGACCCCTGTGCTTCAGTAAGCTAGGAGGAATCTTCCACGTATCAGCTTTGGTAGTGTTGCTTATTTTCCTCCAAAACATCCAATTTTACACCAGCGCCAAAACCACATGGGGTAAAAAGAAAAACAACAACAGGACTTTTTATTTCCCCCTGGTCGTTTCTCAGCCTTTGAATTACATGCACATACTAATTGACCAACAGCTCGGTGCAGAATCTGTACCTCCAGAGACACAGCAGCTGGAGACGGAAGCAGGCGGCGCAGGCATAAACATAACAGAAGCTGGCCTCATGTTGTGAGCAACACAGAAAATATACAGCATAATAACATGCAACATTTTCTTCCTATTTTACCCTTACAAGCAAGTTGTCTTCTCAAACACACTGAATACATTTCTTTACCAAAGCACAATTAGACAATCACACCAAAAAGTATAAATATCATTAAGACATATTCAGAGCTAATTAATTTGCTCATGTGGGGGAAAGAGATGGAAAATAAAGAGGCAGGGAAGGTTGCATTCAATTTTCTCTTTTGTTAATTTGCACACTCCCCACTGGGAGAGGTAAAATAACCCCCAGTCAGACTTTTCTTTTATGCTGCTAATAATAATAGAGTTGCTTTTTCAGGCAAGGCAAACACAGCCTAATTTGCATAGTTGAGGATGTAATGGAGAGGGGCCAATCTGTCCTTAAAGCAGCAGGAGCTCCTGTACAGTTTTGTTTTCTTGAGCTTTTACTCCTTTATTCCCTTGAATATGATAATAAGTTGTCAGAAGGCTCTTTTTGTTTCCCCCCTCAGATCTCCTTTGCCAACACGTACATTCTCCCGAGGGGATGAGATGCCCGAGCATCTCCCCTGATAGATCTTTTCCCTGCACATCTTCAAGGTGACGCTCCGCTTCAGTCCTTTTTGCCCTCAAGCACACCCCGGTGTCACAGCCTTCAACACAAAGCACCCACCTCCTGATATCACACACCCTCAGATTCCTAAATAGTCTTTCAAACAGCAGACAGCAACAAGAAGAAAGGAAACAAACAACTTGACAAGCTCTGGGCTATTTTTATTCAGGTGCAACCTGTGTACTGGAGTTGTCTTTGTCAGGGCAGGCATATGTGATTTATAAGGGAAGTCAACCCAAACATATTTTTTTCAAAAATATGTTCTATGCAGGCCCACTAGTCCAAACATTGAATTCTAATTAATATTGCGTTTGTGGAATATGAGTTAAGCAGCGAAATCCGCCTGTTTTTAGCCATCTCCGGGGGCGGCCATCTTGTCACTTCTGTCGACTGAATATGGCATCACAGATACTCAGGGCTCAGATAACGAGCAATTATGGCTCAGCTTCAGAAAACGGTCTTGGGCCATCTTATTTATCTGATTTGCTTTTATCATACCAGCCCTCGCGGATCCTGAGGTCCTCTGGCGCCGGCCTCTTATTTATTCCAAGGGTGAGGACCAAAATGCATGGCGAGGCTGCATTCAGCCATTTTGGTCCTCACCTTTGGAATAGCCTGCCAGAGGATGTCAGGTCTGCAGAGACTGTTGATATTTTTAAGAGGAAGCTCAAGACACACCTTTTTAGTTTGGCTTTCAACAACTTTTAAATAATTTATCTTTTCTTTTGATTGAAGATAATTCTATGTTTTGCTTTGAATGTTTTAAAGCACTTTGAGTTGCATTTTTATGTATGAAAAGTGCTATATAAATAAAATGTGATTGATTGATTGATTGAAAACAGGTGAGCAGGTCGTTACCTGAGACCTGAGCAACTGTGATGTCATTTACAGTCGACAGAAGTGACAAAATGGCCGCCCCCAGAGATGGCTAAAAACAGGTGGATTAATCAGAATGCCTTGTTTCAACTAGTCTGCCTGCATAGAACATCGTCTTGAAAAGAATATGTTTGGGTTGACTTCTTCAAAGAACAAGGTGTCTAGCTTTACAGAAAAAAAACCTGAAAAATAACACATGAGGCTTGTTTGAAAGTTTCATGTCCATCCATCCATTTTCTAAACCAATTGTCCTCATTTGGTTCTCAGGTGAACTGGAGTCGATCCAGCTGACAAGCGGCGACGCCAATCGCAGACAAACAAGCACTCGCACTTGCATTCACACTTATGAACAATTTAGAGTCTTAGTGCGCTATATAAATAAAATTGTATTGTATTGTATTCAATGCACCTGATTGCAAGTTTTTGAAATGTAGGATAAGAAGAGAACAACTACACACAGGAGGGCCAGAGCAGATATTTGAAACCTTAAAACTGTGAGCCAGACGTGCTAAGCACTGTTCCACTGTGCTGTGCTCATATGACTCGACTGAAAAAAATCTTTAAAAATACAATGATGGCGGATGTTTATCTTCTTCAACTGCACTCCTGCAGATGGCAGCAATGCACATTAGAAAAGGATGACCAACAGCAGACCAAAGACCATTTAATTGGTGAGGTAAACATGACTGCAGACAAGCAAGGCCACAAGATGCAAAATGGAGACAATTATGTCTATTTATGAGTACAAACACTCACGCATCCACCCACAGCTGCGTCATAAGAGAAAAAGTCCCTTCCCCAAAGGAGTCTTTCCTCCCTTTAGGTTTCATAGACATTTACCGCATCACATGGAAGTGGCCAAGACATCTCAGCCTCCTCTCGTGCATCAAATCCAATAAAGGTGAGGCAGTCAGCTTGGAATGGCGCTTTTTTTTTCCCCCCTCCTCATTCTCTATTCTCATCTGCAGCTAGTCAGAGCAAGTTCGTGTCTCAGCTCGATGTGCCCATAATTTATCGGCAAAGCTGTGCGATGGGCCATGCATTATTCAGCACAATGGCCTCCTCCTGCAAACAGGCAAATACAGCTCTATTAGGGCAGCGCTAAGGCTAACAGCAAACAATTAAAACTGCATTGATTGCTTCATCAAGAGACAGAATCAACTGAACTAGCAAGGAGGTAGTCACTCACTTTTCATCGCATTGTAAATACAAAACAGGAAATGCCATGCAAATGTTGATAACTTTCATTTTGCTTCAGTCATTTGTTAAAGGCTAACATGAGCGCAGAAAGCACAGTGACCAATGACAGGCATGAAAACGAACAGAGAAGCACACCCAAAAACAATATACTGTATGTGAACTGTGCTGAAAACATGTTTTCAAGACGTGTAAGTGAAAGTTGCTGATGTTTGGACAGCATTAATTAATCCCCTGTTATATTTTATGGCAAAACTCTTGATACACTGTACTAACAAGCTGCAGGTTGACTTGTGTTCCTTAACGGGGTGAGTCAAACCGAAAGGTTCCAATGCATGAACTTTTCTCAGAATGCATTATCGAGCTCCAACCAAACCAATAACCAATAACAGGATATTTGTACACATTTGGTTCAGTAGGCCAGATCAGCATTTCCAATACCGTACAATAATGATTAGAGAGAGACGACTGAGGTTTGGTCATTGAAGAATAATCAGAGTGGGAATTGACATTGCCCTGTACGGGGTCTGAGCCCTGCAATGAATAGCGAAAATCTGAGCGGAACTCACGCCTTTCCTAAAAGGGTTTATAATTGCCTATTGATGCCACAAGATGGCGGCAAACCACTACTTTTCTATTAGACAGCGTAATGGACCCCGGTCTATATAAAGCTGTGTTGCTTTTCTCACTTAGATATACTGGAGTTCCTTGGCAAAAAGATGACGCCAAAGCAATACTTTTAGACTAGACAGGGCTTTGTCGTGAACACAAAAACAGGCAATAGGCAGGGGCACAGCCACGTGGTGGCCAATAGTGGCTGTGGTCACTTAGTTGTTAGCGAGCAAATCAGTGCATGAAACAGAAGTTGGACTATGAGTACACAAAAGCAAAGAAACCACAAAGAAAAAAGGCAATAAATTAAGATCAGCAAAATGTTGCTTTTTACTTAGATTTGTTCCTGCTTGTATTATGAGTGTGTTGCTTATATATGTCCGCATTCATGAAACCCTGAGTAGCATTGATTGAGTAATCCAGCTAACTCATGGCTGAATGAGGAGAAATGGCATAGAAAATGGATGGATGGATGGATGGATGGATGGATGGATGGATGGATGGATGGATGGATGGATGGATGGATGGATGATGGCTGGATGGATGGATGGATGGATGGATGGATGGATGGATGGATGGATGGGGGTAAATGCACACTTATTTGTCATTTGGAGGACAACATTGTTATTTCGTTCCAAAAAAACCTGCCATAATCTCTTGAGGCGCCGACGCTGATTAAGTAGTAGCATGTCAGTTGTGAGGAAATTGTTAGTACAAGGGAAGCTCACAGTATGCTCCAGCTGACAAGGCTTCTCCACCCACCTGGCAAAGCACTAATATGGGAGCACTTGTTCCTTTGTTCCTCAGAGGAGGACAGCCTCCAGGTGGCCACGCAGCCTTGTCTATTGATGTCATGTCACCTGAAAACACAACACAAGCACGCACACACGCTGCTGCTTTTACTATGGCAGGTACTTTGGCTGATATGCACGCATGCATGAGCACACGCCACAAATTTGAAGAAAAGCTGGAAGGACACTTGTTCTTAAAAGACATTGATTTATATTCCAAAGTGCTGCTGCATAAATCCCACCATGTATAAAGGATTTTATGACTAATAAATGAACGCACAATTTAAAAATAAATAGTGAATCATTTATGCAAATGGAATTTAAAATGAGGAGCTCTCTACAGAGACCTTGACTGTTTTTCCACAGCCCTCGATTAAAATTGATGCAACCACTGATTTATGTTATTAATAATGTGCTGCCGAAGAAGCGAAGCAAAAGTGATGAAACAGCCTCGCTCGTATATTCTCTACTCCCCCTTCCCATCGCTCGTCCTGTGGGTCCCTTGTCACCTTCTATCGCTGCTTTACACGGCTGCGGCGTCTCGCAGTGATTTCATAATTGGCCCCATGCTCATTGTTATTCAAAACTATTATTGGCAGACCTCCCGACCTTTACCCGCTCTGTCATGCTTGCAACTCTCGGTGAGGCAAAGGTCTGAGTTGTCTCTGTGCTGATTCATAATTCTGTCAAGGCTATCACATGCAGACTCAAATCTGTTTTACCTTAACGCCACATTTTCCTCTCTTCTTTATAACGGCCCTGGATTCATCGGTAAAGATGTCCTATATATTTCCAAGCTGTTCTCCTGCTAAATCCAGTAGGTGTTTCAATAAGTATGAGACTATTCAAATGCAGCTTTTAGTCACAAGAAACGTAGACTTTAGCGAAAGGTCATTAGGAGTTTTAAATAGCCGTTTTAGAAATCATTCAAATGGCAGCAGTTAAATGGTCATTGATGAGAGGAATATTATTTTCATGAGTTTGCACAATTTAGTACTGTATCGCATTGCATGTAAAATATGTGGTCATAGACAACCAACATGTGCTGTATTTTGCCAAACTTCTATGATAAAGGTAGACAACACCCTAACTAGGAGAAGGCGCACTGCTATTATTTGTTTTCATCTGAAGTTGGGTGCCGCGTCTACTCCTATAACGGTGAGGCCTCTACTTTAACGAAAACAGTGTGACCCAAGGGGATAACTTAGGAATTGTATTTTATTTGAAACAAAAAACAAATCAAGTGTTCGTTTTTCATGCATTTTTCACTCTCAAAATGTATCCTGCGGGCCGGATTGGCCCTCCTGGCGGGCCAGTTAGGACCCACAGGCCGTATTTTTCACACCCATGCATGAAACTTTAGACAAGCCCCCTTTCTGGCCAGCTTTAAAACTCATCTTAAAGCACATTTTTATTATTTGGCTTTTGACTGATTGTTTTAATGTTTTATTGCATTTACTGTTTTCATACCGTAGAACAATTTCCAGGAGGAAGAATGAAAATGATCCTTTGCTTAATGATCTTTTATGTGGCCCGCAAAAGCAAATCATCTGTCATCTTCTGTGATCCTTGCTAAAATTTGTTCCAAACTTTCAAATTGTTATGTGTAGTAAATAATAACGTTAAGATTTAGCAAGAATTTTTTTGTTACGTTCAGTAACTTAAACAATACTTGAACCAACTATTATACTTGACTTTTGATTTCAAAACTAGTAATCCTGTCATTTGTTGTGTATATTTAATAATACGATGAGATGATTAAACATTGATTTGGGTTCCCGGTCATAACGGCTCTCTGAGGGAAGCCGTAACTACAATGTGTCCCACCACAAAAAATGGACAGCCTTGCTTTATATACAGCACAGTGCAAAGGTCCGAGGCCACCATTTGCTTACCAGCAAGCTTCCTTGTTCATAGCAAAAAGTGATTCTAGGGGGTGGTCTAGTGGACATCCATTTTTTGCCATAGGATGTCTCGAACCCTGAAACCGTGACACCTTTTGGCAGATCTTTCACATACACAGATCGATGTCTACGTCAGCCGCGTCGGGACATCTGACTCATGCTTCCAACAAATAAAAAAAGTTCTGCGGCGAGACCCTGTCAACAATGAGTCACACCTTGTTCACCTACACCAGTTAATGCAGCCAAATATCACCATGCTGTCCATGGTCGCAACAAATAAACTCAACAGTCATTGGCAGATGTCAACCGGGTAGCAAGTGACAACACTCTCAAAAGCAACTGACATGCGGACACAAAGCCTCAGGATGTAGAATATCCCAACACAGCAACAATGTGTTGACTCACTGAGGGAATACAAGAGAGACACAGACTTGGAAGACAGCAAAAATAGCAGAAAGCAGATTTGCCCCTTTCCTGTTTGGGTGATGTACAGTAGAATTGTGTGCACATCTGTAAAATGAGTTGTGGGGACTCACACAATGACAGCAGAACTATGTCATGTTATCTGGCATGACATTGTTGGGGGTTGGGCTGGGGGTGGGCCATCAATGCTACTTCCATCAAAACCAAACAGCAGTGGATTACAGTCAGGGCCATAAATATTGGGACATGGACACAATTCTCACAATTCTTAATTTGAGAGCATTTATATCCAAATCATGTGAACAGTGTAGAATTACAACAGTTTGTATACTTACCTCCTACTTTTTAAGCTATCAAAATACAAATGAACAATCATAAATCAAAGTTTCACTTTTTGATACTTTGGAGCCTGAAGTCTGGAATGGATAAACATCACCAGACGCTGGATTTCAACCCTGGTGACACTCTGCCAGGCCTCTACTGCAACTGTTTTCAGTTCCTGATTGCTCTTGGGGCATGTTCCCTTCAGTTTCTTTTTTTTTTTTCTTCAAATAAAATGCATGCTCAGCCCGATTCAGGTCAGGTGACTTATTTGACAATTTGCATTCCATTTCTTTTCCCTTCAATACCTCTTTGGTAGCTTTAGCCATGTGCTTTGGATCATTATCCATCTGCGTTCCAATGAGTTCTCAAACATTTGGCTGAATATGACCAGATAATCTTGCCCAAAACACTGCAGAATTCATCCTGCTGCCTTTGTCACTCGTCACATCGTCATTATATACAAGATAACCAGTTGCATTGGCAGCTGTGACTAGGCTACCTGTACATGGAAAAGCCAAGTAGCCAAATGTCCAATTAATTACTTTTGGACTCTTAAAAAGTGCATTGGACATCCAGTGCAGAATTATATTGAAGAGGAAGGATTCCCCGCGGCACCAGTTCACGACTTTCCAGTTGCACAGCGATGACTACAAGTGTTGCTTTGTTTAAGACTATCAATGTACTATGTCAATAAAACAAAGGGAGCACATCCAGCATAATGAAGCCTGCACACATCAGCAGTTAGAGGTGTCGGCTAAATACTGCTTGTTACGCAGTGACATGAAAGAGGAGCACAAAATATCAAAGCCTCATAATGGTATCCAACTTAATGACTTTCATACTGGAAGTATGCAATGCATCTGCTGCTCTTAATAGATCCCACATGAGCCAACGCCATCTGAGGAGCTATCAACAATATCCAAACCCCGCCCCCCTTTCAACAGCACTTCTGCGGTCCACCATAAATCCTTTTGGACAAACTCGATAAACCTTTCTGCCCTTGAATATTTAGGGATGCCTGTGCTTCTCTAGAGTGACATTTTCTGTCTGGAGTGCCACAACAACATAATTTCTCTTCCAGAGGGGTTTTGCTCCATTACAGTTGTGATTGCTTGAGCATAGAGACAAGGAGTCAACAAATGAGAAATATCATTAGAAAAGAAAGACTATTCAACACTAGCTTCTTTATTCCCTTTTTCTTTTGAAAATATAACTTCAAATTGATCAAACAAGGCAGAAGAGCAGAAAGTACATCTCACGAGACTCATTGGGATCTATTATGGGTTTGTTGTCTTGATGAGGTACTGAGGAGGTAAAAACACTGCACCTTCAATATGGTGCTCTTTGAAGCGTTTCAGCATAGTTTTTTTTGCTGACTTTTGCTACCTCAAATTACATGACACTCTGTCTGTTTCTACAAAAATATTAACCACACGCCAAAAAAATCATGCAAGTGTAGAGAAAACCAAGATTCAAAACCAGAACCTCAAAATTAAATTGCAATACAGTATATAGTTGAGCATGCTATGGTGTTTTAGATCGATGTGTTTCGCGTTATTGCGGTTGTGCATGCGAGGTTGTTTTTTTGTGCGTTGCCCTGTGACTTCAAGCGGAAGTCAACCCAAACATATTTTTTTCAAGAATATGTTCCCAGCAGGCCCACTAGTTGAAACACAGCATTCTGTTTAGTTTTGCGTTTGTGGAATATAAATTAAGCAGCAAAATGCACTCGTTTTTAGCCATCTCTTGAGGCGGCCATTTTGTCTTCTGTCGACTGAAAATGACATCACAACTGCTCACAACGACCAATCACGGCTGACCTGTTTTCTGAATCTGAGCCGTGATTGGTCGTTGTGAACAGATGTGATGTCATTTTCAGTCGACAGAAGACAAAATGGCCGCCCCCAGAGATGGCTAAAAACGAGTGGATGAACACTTATTCTACAAACGCAATATTTATCAGAATGTCCTGTTTCAACTAGCATAGAACATATTCTTGGAAAAACTATGTTTCCGTTGACTTCCTCTTTAATGGTGTCCTGACAGAAGGTCATTCCTTTCATAGCCACTGTGAGGGCTCGACAAAGTTGTCATCTCATGTGTTATTCATAGAAGAGAACCTAATTCTGTAACGAGATAAGGCCGCTCATATTGTGAATGGAAATTCTTATTTATGGAGAGCTGTCAACGCCTATGTGCAGCATAGGACTGTGTTTGAGTGAACTGTGTAACAAATGTACAGGGTCCTTTGCTTAGGTGTCGCTAACTAGTGATGTCATAGGCTGGCGCCTATGTGTGGGTTGCCGCCCTGACTTCCCGCCAGTTGGTAGCCAGACTTCGAAGGAGATGGACGTATGTTTGCAGTCCCACTGTTTTTGCTGGTCAACCATTTTTGTGACGCAAGCTGAAGTGCGGATGAATATGCTTTGTCATTGTTTTTTTGTGTACGTGAATAAACGACGGGCTTTTTTTGATATCCCAGCATTGGCGTGGATATGTACTTTTTTTTTGCCTCGTCTTTTCCTCTTCACCGCACTAACCCGAAATGTTACAACTACCACGTGATTTACAGTCTAAACATTGAAAGTGAAGGATGCAAGTGGTGCATGAATATTTAGTAGGAAAGTGTATGAAAAGATAAGGACTATACCGCATAATGTTGGAAGCAGACTACCAGCCAGTGGATATTAAAGCTGACATAGGCGTTGACAATAATTCAAACTTTGTACTACAAATATGGTGCAATGTTGTTTTTTTTATTTCATTAGGTATCATTTGCATTCCTTGCTTATTTCCCTTCAAGACGCCTAGGAGTAGCAGGCTGCAGAGTTTATCAGCAGGTGGCGTGGCGGGCAATAATAATAACTCGCTCCGCTAAGCATGTGGTTTCCACAGACAAATGTGCTTGCAGCCTGCAACGACCCGCTGTTTTGGAATTGGGGCCCATTGAGATATTAACCTTGTAAGACTAACAACAGTTTTCACACAGTGTGAGAGTTTGATTGTTGGTGTCATGTGGCACAATTTCCCCGCGTTTGACCGTCAGCTGTGACTATAGAACATACATCATTTCAGAAGTAACTTGTGTGATTTAAGTTGACGGCTTTTAATACAATGAAAGACTCAGTCTTCACTTGAAATATGATTGAGCACGGTGTAATGTAGTGAGAAATAGCGTCACCTTTTTTTTTTTTTTTTATCAATATGCTAAACTGCCACACAATTAAAATAAAACACTCTCTGTTTAAGTGAAGACGTGTATGTTCTGGATTTGTACAATACAATGTTGAGCTCTATTGTAAAAGGATGTAAAAGACCCACCATATTATTTAAACTGTAGATTGTGTCGCTTAAATTATTCCAAATTAACATGAGTAGTTAAGTACTTTCTTTATGATTTAATGAAACTGCTTACACCAGAATGGCAAGCCTTAAAGCCCGAATCTCACTGAGCGGCTTCATGAAGAAGAAAGAGTGCTTGAGTGATAAAAACAAATTAGGAAGAAAACAAATGAATGCGGTCCCTATTAAATTCATGTTGTGAAAAAGTCACAAAGTTCCATATCTAATTACTGAAGTTTTTGTTAACCCAACTTTCCAATAAGGCAATATGGAGAATACAATGTCACAGAACAACAAACTAACACAAAGTAAAAGGCGCACTGGTGGAATCCAGCTCTGACTCTCCTATTTTCAGCACAAAGACACAGAGAATATCAAAGAGTGCAGAGTTTATTAGGACCCAGAGTATCTCTGCTAACAACCGCACTATAAATAATTTAAAGCTTTTATCTGTCTGCAGCCTCACCAAGATTGCAAAACAAGTTGGCTGGGATTTGTTTGTCTCTGAAACACAAGTGTTTACATGCACCGGGAGAAACAAAATGAAGTTGTTAAAGTATGAGGGAAATTGAAAAAAAGAGAAAAACAATCCCTCAGTGCTCTTAAAGCGATGAACTGTTTTGGACTTGAAGAACCTGCCACTTTGTAAGGACTTCATAAATTACTGATTCTCCCCGAATGCAGTGGATGATTAGCAGAGGTTGCTCAGTGTTGACAGCTTTAGCAGATTTCCAACGCTGCACTTGAAACATGAAAAGCCAAGTGTTTGAGAGATAAAGGCTGGGGGAGGGAAAAAAAAAAAAAACAGAGGTGAAAAGAGAGCGCTAATCTAATTAAGATCTTGAACACTCAATTAGCCTTGAGCAGGAGAAACAAATGGCAAATAAATTATTTAATTACAACAACCGGCTTAACAGCTGGAAGAAGGAGCAGTGTGTGGTGTGCGTGTGTGTGTGTGTGTGTGTGTAGGAATTTGGAAGAGTAACAGTGAGGGATTGGAGGGGCTGCAGTTCAGTGATGAGTGTGCCTGCACTGAGCCTTGACTGTGTTTATGAGCGTGAAAGTGCATGAGTGCAATGGAGCAGCAGCCTGGTTTAGCCATCCGCAGGCCCCCACATGGTCAGGCCTGGAATCAAACAATTTTTCCTCATGAGAGCCATGTTCAGAATGAGGTCACCACTTTTTTTTTTTTTTTTTCTGAGAAGCGAAAGAAGTGGTTTCGGATGTCTCACCAAAAGGCAGCCTGACAGACACTCAGAGTGTTTCTATGAGAGTGGAGTATGCAGTTAATAGGGCGGCGGTGGTGTTGGCCTGAGGTTCTCTCTGTACTGCTCTTCACTTTCTCAGCGGTTAGTCTTGTGTTGAGTCTGCCCAATCACTTCTTCAAAGTTGATTCATGTCCCAAGCCTTCATTTGATATAATTGATTTTCAGCGTATAAGGTCCATGCATTAATTCATTACCGTATTTGTCCTCACTACTAATGCAACTTTAGCATACTTCTACTTGTATAAGTAGAACAACTATGTTACTAGTGATGCAAAACTGCACAAGACAAGCTGCTACTACTACTAGTGACCAGGGGCGGAGCCACGGTTGGGCCTGGGTGGGCCCATGACGGACTGCCCATCCAGTGAGATTCATGAAAAATGTATTCTTTTAATTTTTTGGTAAATTATTATCAAATAATTTCTGAATTTGTGTGTGTGTTTTTTTTAAATATGAAGAATGGCATAATTGCGGTTGTCCCACGAAGATCTGAACTTCATATTATTCAGTTTGTCATTTTATCTGAATATACGCGGGACAGGAGGATTGTGCTAAGTGAGAAAAATATCCAGGCCCATCCTGATTTTTCCAGGCCCACCCATGAGCCACGTTCTGGCTCCACTCCTGCTAGTGACATGATAAAATTATACTAGTTAACATCTAGTGCTTCACTAGTAGTACAAGTTGTCCTATTAATGTGCAGAAATGTCATTCAGTAGTGGCAAAACACGGTTGACCCACTAGAGCACTAAATTATCTTACTAGCGAAGACAAAGAGCATACTAAAATGGGTCCATGGACCTGGAGTTGGCTTTTCTCAGAACATCGAATAAATTCTCAAACAGCCACAGCAAGTCATCAAAGTAGATGAGGGAAGAACTCTTAGTTTCAGTTACCATCCACTGAAAAACTCTCAACAATCCTGATATTACTGTTGTGCTAGTAAACTTTCTGCATCAAACTAACCGTCTCATTTATCCCTGTGACCACATGTATAAGTGCAATACTATACTATGAGGCTCCAGTCCATTGCTGAGCTTGTCCAAATCTAAAATAGATGAGCATGTGCTGCCCTCTGCTGGAAAAATAGTTGATCTGCTGATCAAGCCCACTAATAGTTGTGGTTCTTTTTACACGGTAGCACAAAATCAGCTGAGATCGGCACCAGCTCACCCATGACCGTCACGTGGACAAACTCTAGAGAAAATGGAAGGAATAATACCAAGGGAGCTGGCCAGAAAACTAAAAGCTACAATTTGATGTGAACAGTATGCTAGTGGTATATTAGAGTTGAAGTTGGAAATTACAAAATCAGACTAAAATCCCTACCCACGGGAAGATACATTATATTTCCATTAACACAGCTAAAATGGTTTTAAAAACAATAATATTTTTTTTTTTTTTAGGAGAGAAAGCAAGGTGTCCACAAATGTTTTATCATTATTGTTTTTGTTGTTGTTATTGTCAGACCACACAACATACATGCAACATATACAACATACATATACAACATTGTTAGTGCTGTGATATTTGATATCATATCATACCAACTTATAATGAGTAGTTTAGTTTAGTTTAGTTTAGTTTAGTTTAGATCAGTGAATCAAAGCTGTTGGGACCTGCATTTATTGTCACAGTGCACTTTTACAGAGTTTAAGAAAGTAAAGAAAATGTATGTACAGTGAACGCTGACGCTTTTGTGGTTTGGTATTCTTCAAATTCTGTATTTTGGAACCCATCCTTGTTGCTGTTTTTGTCGTCAGGGTAAACAAATAAAAGTATTTCCTTGCCACCATCTTGGTGCCAAGGAATTATGTTGTAGTGAGTCGAGGAGGCTCACTTAGCCAAAAGTTATGCTTTATTGCCATCTTATTGCCAATCTGGGTGGGTTTACCGATGGCTCCGCCCCTGATTTTGACCCTCAAACAAACCCACTGAAACACAGAACTGCAAAACCTATGAGGAAGGAGATGGCATGCTTCCAGGTAATGGGTATCCAGTGTTATTCTCTTGGTCAGAAAAAATGCTGCCACCAATCCCCCCCCCCCCCCCCCCCCCCCCCACCAAGACAGATTCTGAGTTGTTCCCCATTCGGCGTTTAACTGCATGTGCGTTAAATTTCGTTTCAATGTCCAAACCTGAGATTACCACATTGCATTTTGAGTATTGCTCCAGATCGGCGACGCAGCTTTCTGTTTGTCCTTCTCTGCATTTTGTGTCTTGAGGGATTTCACCTCATCCACCAACCAAAGAATGACTCTGAATTTAAGAACTGTTGTGGGCTGATTATGGCATCGTCCTCTGCGAGCGATTTGGTAATTTTTTTCAAACTTTCCAAGTCTTCAAGAGTGACGTTCTTTTTCAGTGGCATTATGGCTTTTAAAAAAATGTGGGGAAAACAAATTGAATTCCCTTCTTGAATTTGAATACTAAAATTGTTTGACTGCATGAGTGGACCACCTCCGAACATATTGTTTTGTTATTAACGATATGGTGCATCCAGAGTGTTTTTATTGTTCTTTTTTCTACACCACCAGCAGCAACATAAGAAAAGCCCAGAGAAAAGAGGACTCCTCACCTCGCCCCCTTGCTGAACCCGCTCAACGAGTGTAGTGTGCAAATCCCAGGTCGAAGCAAGGGAGCAGCCAGTGACAGCACCAGCGTGTTGGAATTTACAATAAGTGACGGTAGATGAAGAGACAAAGGAAAAGGTGAGGAAGTGGAGAAAGAAAGAGGTACCAGATGAGCTAAAAAGTCAAAGAGATGAAGGGAAGCCAAAGGAGCCGATTGTGGAAATGGGAACCATGTTGAAGACATTCACCTCAAATCAGCACCATGTGTCCTCCAGAGCCTTATTTTCCCATAAACGAACTTTATTGAAACAACAAAGTGCTTTGGAAACCTGCAAAAACATTAAAGGGGGCTTGCTTGTCTCGGCACCAATCCAAGATTGGTCTACATCCTCTGGGGACTAATGAAAATAAGGGGGGCCCTGGCTTGATGCCTATTGCCCCCACTAGTGCTGCCTGAGTAATCGACTATTAATGACAAAAAAAACAGTTTGCAATTACACAAGAAAAACAAATAAGGCAAAGCCCTTTTCACTGAGCTGACCATCGGAATTCACTGGGGTGGAAGGATGGCTTAATGGTTACTGTATATAATTTAGAGTAACGATTCAACCACAAAATTGTGTATAAACATACTTGTGTCATAAACCTTGTTATTCTGTTTTTGAAGCAATTTCCTGACTACTTTGTCACACTGGTTTTACTTTTCATACAGCGTAAGTGGGCATGACTTGCATATGTTGTTTCTTTTCACTAGTTATGCTTGAGCCCTGCCTAGCAAATTTTGGCCACTGCCTGGCGCAGGTGTGACATGACCAGGAAATGTGTGCTAGGTTTGATTAAATGTTATGAACTAAATCGTCGCTGTCATGTGAAAAACACTCATCTCCATTTTTTTTCATTTTCTCATTTTTACCTGAATCATGTTTATGCATTACAGAAATCGCATTAAAGTGAAAATTTCAAAAGTTTCCAAAATTGGAGATAAGTGTTTTTCACAGGACAGTGACGAAATACTAATTTTGCTGTCTCTGAAACTAACAACATTGCCATTGAATGGGAAATTAGAATTTAAAACCAAAATCCCAAGAAAATAAGAGAGGGCCCTGTCCCTTTGATTCAAGCTTTTCCCCCATAGTGGTTCCCCTGTACTTAAGGACACATGACCAGGTGGAAGCAAAAATGACTACTAAAGAGTGTCAAAGTGTTCTTGAGAGCCAAAAAAAAAAGGTGCTAATGATAGAGCAGCACATTTCTCCCACGCAGTTACTATGAGGACAAACAAGCAGTCATAAATGTGTGAGCCTGCCGTATGAGATGACATGTTCCTGACAGTTCTGACAATTATCTTAACGTGGGTGTGTACTGGATGTGATGTGCCAATAACTGCCTGCTTGTTTCCTTAGCCACTTTACCTCATGATACATGTGGTGAATCTGAGTCTTTGTGGCAGGCTTAAGCGTTGTACAGGCTAACCAAGTGACCACATAGTGAAATGGTACCAGTGAAGTAGGGCCATTAAATTGAATACAGTGATACCTCACCTTACAAGTGCCCTTACTTGTGCGTTACAAACCGTTGCTTGAGATTTGGGTTGCAAGCCCAAATTTGAGTTAACCAGTAAATCAAATTAAGTATTGCATCGAATTTGAGCTGCTTTAGCTTTGATGCTTCAGCTGATGAGTGTGTAGTGGTGATGTCAGCAATTGTAATTGTTTTCAACTGTTTGAAATATCTGACGACAGCCGGCTTTGTGTGTATGCATGATAGGAATTTGTTGAAATAGCTTTGACCTCACTTGAGGAAGGAACATGTGAGCATCCTGTATGGGAGCACTTTGATGGGGGGGGGGCAAATCTTGAGATGAGACAGAGAGCGAGCAGGAGACAAATCAATAAGAATGCAAACTGACAAAGAAACAGTAAGCGCCGCGTGCCAAAGAGCTACTCACTCTCATTCCTGTGCTGATTA